>NC_066889.1:29143567-29413567 GCF_022985175.1 Labeo rohita
TGTATATTTCAATGTATAATATAAGTATTTTAACGTAACATACATTTATTTTATTTCAATTTTAGTAATTTTTTAGTATTTGTAAAAACATTTTATCTCAGTTTACTGTCAAGGCAACATTTCTAATTTTCGTTTAAGCTTTTAAGTGATTTTTTTTTTTTAAATCTAATGTTTGTTTTATTTTATTTTATTTTATTTCAGCTTTATTTCAAGTATCATATTTTTTCATTTAAATGCTTTTTTCAATGTATTTTTTCAATGTATAAATGTTAGTATTTCGATGTAACACACATTTATTTCAATTTTAGTATTTGTAAAAACATTTTATCTCAGTTTGCTGTCAAGGCAACATTTCTATTTAAACTTCATTTAAGAATTTTTTTATCTAATGTTTATATTTTATTTTATTGTATTTCAGTTTAATATCATATTATATAACATATATATATTTTTTTAAATATTTGAATGTAGCCTAAATGTATTTTTTTATTTTCAGTTTTATAAAAAAAAAAAATAAATAAAAAAATTGGTACTTCAATTTATTTTATATTATTTTAAGGCAACATTTATAATAATTTAATTAAATTTCATTTAAATTACATTAGTATTTCATTAAACCTTTAAGTTAAAGTTTTTTTAATCTAATATTTATATTTTATTTTCACTTTTAGTTTTATTTCAGCTTTATTTCAAGCAACAAAAATGCTTAATTTTTATTAGTTCTAGTTAGTAATAACAACAATGTAAAAGTAGGCAAACAATTAGTAAGCTTTGCTTTTGCATTGCTTTTATATTTATAAATTCATATGCCATCCATATGCTGCAGTTTTTCTGAAAACATGTTTATGGATAGATGACATAGTTATGCTGCAGTTAATCTGCAGCTATTATTGCAAATATTGTATAGTACTGTATACACTTATGTCGGTTTTAAAAAGTTTTAATGCTCACCAAGGCTGCATTTATTTGACCAAAAATTCAGTAAAAACAGTAATATTGTGAAATATTATTGCAATTTCAAATAGCCGTTTTCAAATATGCTGTAAAATGTAATTTATTCCTGTGATCAAAGCTGAATTTTCCACATCATTACTCCAGTCTTCAGTGTCACATGATTCTTCAGAAATCGTTCTAATATGCTGATTTGCTTCTCAAGAAACATTTATGATTATTATTGTAGCATCTGGACCAATCAGACATACAGTTATTTGTTACATTTAACAAATAATCTTCAAAACCAACAACCCAGCTATATGCTGGAGTTTTGGAGACAACCCCCCAAAGCAGCTAACACCCCAAAAGGGCGTAGTTGCCAGGGTGACCATCTGATATCACAGGTTTTATTGCCCAGAGGAATGCACTTTTGCCCATGCTACATAGGAAAGACACAATGCCTATAGAAATGGACTCTTTCCTATTCATTCACAGACAAACCTCTCTTTGACCTTCCTATCACACATAGCCCAGGTCATTGTGTACAGTATTACCGCATTGTATTTTAATTTTGTCTGTTGTATTTGTATTGGTCTTTCTACTGTTTTATGCATGCGTTATGATAGATGACTAGTTGTATAACCCACCTATGCCATGTTTGGTTTCTTTGAATTTTGATGATCTAAAAGATGGTGTATATTATATGTTATATACCTATGCAACATATTAGTGTTTTAAGAAACCTTAGTAGTTTTTGCATCAACATCCAATGGAATTACATATGCAAAATACCATGCTCACAGACAAAGCGTCGTAAACTTTCCCTCCAAAGGTGAAAGTTACCATTGGTTCATGGACCTCCTGGAGGCACAGCCTCCAGAGAGCTTAAAGGCATCAAATGATTGATCGCCTCCCTCTCTCTTCACTGTCTTCTTCGTCTGCAACGTCTTCCGACTGCTGCCCGTGTGGAGGAACCCACGGGGAGCCTGAGCCGGCACGGGGCGTGCCCGGTGGGCCCGACAGGCCCGACAGGCCCAACATACAGAGCTGTGGCTCTTGACCACAAAGAGCCAGACAGTTCCACTCAACCCTGGAATTCATCTTCATGACTCGCCTCAGTCAGTCAGTGGTTCTTTTAGAACCCAAGAAGATGAGCTAGAACTCTTCAGGACTTCCCTAAGCACGCGCCAGGCCTTGCGGCCTTGTCTTTCCATTCCCCAGAGATTACAGGACCTCAGCTGGGTCCCTCTCAGCTCTTGGTTCTTCTTCAATTTTCACATGGGAAGAAACTCCCAGTCACCATCAAGTCAGAACATCTTTGGAGTTCATCACTCTTCAGACCCAGAAGAACGTGATCACGATTCCAAAACCACCACTGCTCCAACCATCAAGACTTTCACCCGAGACTGCATTCGGACACTTGTTCAACGACCAAGGCAATGCAAGTATCGTACACTTAACTAAACAAACAGAGGTTTAGTATAAGCTGTAGACAGCACTGATGGTTTCACTCAGGTGGTTAACTGACTCTTTTCATAGCTTAATTTCCTTGTCTCTCTCTAACTGCTTCTCACTGGCCCTTCCCCCATGTATGAGTGATTTCATGTTTGTTTGTTTAGATTAGTTATGTGTTAGTCCTTCGTTAATAAAACTCTTGTGCACAAATTACATGAGTGTTGATTCTGATTCTGCTTTGCAAATTAATGTCCCTTCACGATTCCAATTCGAGCTACATGCTCCAATGCAATGGTACTTTAAGAAAGTTATTTTCTGTGGCCAAAAAAATATAATTTCTTAGAGTTGATATAAAAATTATACTGAATGTTCGCTGTGCGAACAGATTAGTTGATGGAAAATTAATTCTGCTAGAGTTACTACTGGCAGCTGATATAAATAATTGTAATTAATCATAATTAATTGTAATTATTCATATACATTTCCCTTTGAGCTAAATTCGCAACATTATCAATGTTGAAAACCGTTGTGTTGCATAATATTTTGTGGAAATGGTGACTTGTTTTCAGGGTCAGGTGTTGGTCAAATGGTCACACACAGAGTTTCTCTGATGCTTTTCCTTCTCCTGCATTTTTTAACTTTTCCTCTCCCTGTTGTTTTTCTCTTCTGTCATTTTTAGGTCCACACACAGTTTTATATCTTATATTTCCTCGCCCCTTATCTTCTGGTGTGCATGTATTTCTTGGCATGTGAAGAAACTCCTGCTAATTGAAGTTCAGAGGTCAGAGGTGTGAATCTGCAGTCAGTGTAGTGGAATGCATCATTTCTCTGAAAGCCGAAGAGATTTGACATGAACCACCCAGTTTGTTGCTTTTTTAGATGCTTTGTATCTTCTTTGAATGGAAATCAGGCTGAATGATTTGATTTGGTTGGTGAAAAAGTGTCTCTATAAATGTTTTTTCTTCATAACATCATGCATTGATGTCTCATTCATAATGAGATCAGAAGCATGTATATTGAAGTAAATAAGGTACGTTTGAAATTTAAATGAACATCAGGTTGTGTCGGGTCACAGGATGAGGATGTTTGTGTGGGATAATCATTTTTAACCTCAGATTCCTGTAACAGGCTCATTCCAGTGGTAATCGATTGATTGGCTGATGGGAAGGCCGTTCCATCTGTTTTCAAGCATCTCAAAGCACTCATTGTGTCGGGTTGACTTCATTTCTTTTGCGTGCCACGAGTTTTCGGACACGGGTGTTGTTTTTGACCAGATAAGACTAATGGCAGCAAATTCCTTCTTGGGAAATGATAATAATTATTCCCTATTTGCATTTAGGGCTGTAGCTTTCAGTGAATCATGTGCACTCTTAAAGGAACAGTTCACCCAAAAATTTAACTTTTACCCCTTCAGGACATCCAATATGGTGATGAATTTGTTTCTTCATCAATTTTGGAGAAATGTAGCATCAGTTGCTCACTAAAGGATCTTCTGCAGTGAATGGGTGCCATCAGAATGAGAGTCCAAACAGCTGATGAAAACATCACAATAATCCACAAGTAATCCACATCACTCCAGTCCATCAGTTAATGTCTTTTGAACCCAATAGCTTGTTTGTAAGAAACAAATCCATCATTATGGTGTTTTATCTTTAAACCATTGTTTCTGGCTAAAATATGACTCCATAATCCATAATAACGCTTCCTCCAGTGAAAAGTAGTCTTGTCTGAATCAGGAGAGAAATATGCACAGATCAAGCACTGTTTACAAACAAAAACAGTCCAAAACAGCTCTAAACAAATATGTGGGTGTGTTTTGATGTGAGAGGACAACTGGAGATGGACTTGAGGAAGCGTTATTATAGATTATGGAGTTATATTTTGGCTAAAAACAATGGTTTAAAGATAAAACGTCTTAATGATGTATTTGTTTCTTTAAAAACATGCAGCTTTTGGCTTCTCAAGATGTTAACTGATGTTTACTGGAGTGGTGTGGATTACTGTGATGTTTTTATCAGCTGTTTGGACTCTCATTCTGACGGCACCCGTTCACTGCAGAGGATCCATTGGTGAGCAAGTGAAGAAATGCTGCTTTTCTCCAAATCTGGAGAACTCATAAACATCTTGGATGGCCTGGGGGAGAGTAAATGTTCAGCAAATGTTCATTTTGGGTGCACTATTCCTTTAAAAATGGTTCCGAAAAAGGATTTTTTTGCAGCGATGCCATCGAAAAACCATTTTAGGTTTCCAAAAGAATTTCTAGATGGCAGTTTCTAAGTGAAAACATCCTGTTTTCCATCGCATGATATCAGATCTTTGTGTTTTATGAGAATCCTGTGACACATGAGACCTAATTACAAACAACATCTACTCTAGTATGTTCTCAAATGTTAATTTTTGGGTGCACTATTCCTTTAAAAATGAAGGTTCTGAAAGAGCATTTTTCACAGCGATGCCATAGACGAACCATTTTAGGTTCCCGAAAGAACTTTAAGTTAACAGTTCCGAAAAGAACTATTTTCTTTCTTAGCCTAAAGAGTGTTTTAATTATCTAAAGAAATGTTTGTTGATAATATATGTTCTTCACGAAACCTTTGATGCCATTTAAGAGCTACTAATTTTATTAATGATTAAATAAATGCTACTGTTTCCATGTTATGTAGGGAGTTAAGCGGTAAAACAAGAATTTAAAGATGAAATACTTCTAAAGGGAGTGTTTGAAAAGAAGCAGATCTGTGGAGGAAAATGTTACGCTAGAGCGGTCAGTGCCTTAAATGTGTGCTTGGACTGTACAAAACATCTTGTGTTAGAGAGGCTGTATTTTATACTTCTGTAGCATTTTTTTTCTCATCAAGATCTCTTGCACCAAAATGGTTGTAATTTAGTTAAACCTGATCATTTTCAGCCCTCTCTCTGACCTTTTAAACTTGTGAGCTCAATTCCAAGTGCACTGTTTTCCAAACCACAGCTCTCAAATCTCATTTGCACTTACTTTTAGTCTATTTCACTCACATATATTAAATAGTGATCATGCACAATGTGATTTTGAATATGCATTAATGCAATTAAGGCTGTAAAACTCTGGTGGTGGGGAAAAATATGTAATAAATTAATTATAATTAAAAAAAAAAATTATACTTGCCTGCCTTTAGAAGTCTTTGAATATAAATTGTTTAAAAAGTTTTGGTGTTCTACTTCAAAATTGCATATTTAATTAAATGTATTTGCCATTTTTGTGTAATTACGCACTAGCAATTTCTGAGTGAAAATATCCTGTTTCCCAACACATGATACCAGAACTTAATAAAAAACTGGCAGGATCTGTATCTTTGTGTTTTATGAGAATCCAGTGACTTTCTCTGTTGGTGTGGTGATGAACCATATGT
This sequence comes from Labeo rohita, assembly GCF_022985175.1. Taxonomy (NCBI): domain Eukaryota; kingdom Metazoa; phylum Chordata; class Actinopteri; order Cypriniformes; family Cyprinidae; genus Labeo; species Labeo rohita. The sequence goes on from NC_066889.1 coordinate 29,149,342, forward strand.
GATGTTGTTACCAGGAAGACACATGGGACCCAGTTGCAAACAACATCTACTATAGTACACTGACTCATGGTCATTCAGGCTGACCAGGATTCATTGTGTTCTTTAGTGTTACATTGTAACATTGTCCAGCATTCTAAAATGATGTTCTTTAGTGTTACAGCCTATAGGGGAGACTGTGGACGGTCAGTTGTAATACTTCCAGTTTATTGTGTCTGTGTAGATATTTTTCATGCAAGTTGTTAGTCCAAATGTTTTCCTGTAAGGTGAGCTACAGTAGTTCATGGATTGTTACATTGAATTGTTACATTTCACTCCTCGTGTTTGAAACTAAACCATGCATTTTCTGCTACACCATTTAATTGCAGACACTTGTAACTAGTTTGAAACACATTTTGAACGCACTGGCTTAAAAGAACTCCAAGATACAGACAGAAATGTCAAAAATGTTACAACCAACCCTGGTCTCCCCTATAACTACTAATGCAAATATAATATAAACCAGTGGTTCTCAACTCCAGTCCTCGGGGTCCACTGCTCTGCACATTTTGTGTGTCTACCTCATTTAACGCATCTGATTTATATCATCAGCTCATTAGGAGAAAGATCCATGAACAGAACTGAGTGTGTCAGATTCAGAAACATACAAAAAGTGCAGAGCAGTGTGCCTCGAGAGCTGGAGTTGAGAAGCCCCTGATATAAACAACAAACCTTGATTATTATTTTTTTATTTCGCAGGTCACAAAGATGAGACTGAAAGAAGTGAGTTGTAATTTCTCAAATAATTTATTTCAAACAATAATAGTCATGTTGTATGTATCTCATGTGTTTATTTATAGAACCTTTTAGTCTTTACAAAGTGTGACATGCATGTACAAAAACATTCACATACAAAAGAAAGCAATAAGAAATATTTTTCAAATCAATATATGAACATTAGAGTTAAATATACAAAAATCAGGCTGTTCTTACACTGTCTTACTTTCTTCTACAGGTCTTCTCTTGAACGATGATGGTAAGTTGCCTAATTTATAGGAACTTTTTTTTTCATAGGTTTAAGAACTTAATTTGTTTCCAAGTACCATTTTAGAGTATTGCTGACTCTATAATAATTTCAAACAAGAAAAGACACATTCTGAAATATTTGCTTGTGCACAATCTGACAAAATAACACAAGTTAAAGTAGTGAAGAGAAAAGATCCTACAGGTCACTTTACATAAACACACACAAGTGTAAATAATGGAATTCCATTCAAATTAAGTGTCAGTATAATTCATACATAATTTAAAGTATAAATGTAAATTACATGCATCCAAGATTCTGGTCTACACCAAAAGCTCTGTGTAATAGCCAAATACACCATAAATAGAACCATAGGTTTCTATTTTGTCTTGCAGTTTAGCTTTCTATGCTCTTTTCAACAGATGATATATTGACAGATGAAGCTGGAAGCTCCACAGCATCCAATGAAAAGCTGAGATTTATGCTGCTTGGAGGTGATGATGTTCTTATGGATAAAGCATGTGCCACAATCCTGGGAGAAAGAGAGAACAGGGATGCATTTAAATTTGGAGAATTGATGCCCAGGAAGGCTCAAGTTTGTGGACGACAGGTTTCTGTATTAAAAACTCCATCCTATTGGCTGGAATGCTTGAAATCATATTTCTTTTTCAGCAAAGGAGTCAAATCTTTAAAATATGACCTGGAGTTCCCTGAATCAATGATGTTTCCTGGGCCTCATGCCTTACTGTTTGTACAGAGAGATGTGAAAAACTCTGGCAAAGAGAAATGCCTTTTGCATGCTCTCATTGAAGTGTTTGGGGAGGAGGTTTTGGACTATTGCATGGTATTATTTATAGATGAGACTGTGCACAAAGATCAAAAAAAGAACTCCTGTTTGAAGATGTGTGGAAATAGACACCACATTTTACAGAACACTGACGAAAGTGTTTAACATTTATTTAAAAAAACAGCGAAAATGACACAGTGGAAAAGCAGTGTTTTTTTCACAAATCATTTGGAGTGTTTCAGAAAAGCTGAAAATCATTTTGAAGCTGAGTATAAGGAAAAGGAAAATAAACTAAGAAGAAGTTGAATGATTCCAAAAACAGAGAAAGACAATTAAAAGATGACATTGAGAAACTTCAAAGACAAATGGAAACAGCTCCAACACAATGAAAAACAACCTGAAAACAAACTGACTGAAACAACACTTAAAGAAGATTCTCTGCCTAGTGAATATCAGAGACCACTGCAGCTAAAAGGTGAGGATCTTCAACTGGAGGAAATCTGTACATCTCACTGGATGAAAGACTTACTTATATACATCCATTTATTCTCTATATTGTTGGAGGGACATTGTCCCTGCAGAGTTTAGCTCCAACCCTAATCAAACACACCTGAACCAGCTAATCAATGTCTTAGTTATCTGTACTTGAAACTGGACAGGCAGGTGTGTTAATAAGCCTGTCATTATATAATTATACATTACTACAAATTCAATTAAGAGACCCCTGCTCTTAAATGTTATGGGACCCTCAGTGGGCCACATCATAGATTCACCTGAATAACCTTGGTCTTTCATTTTTAATCTATGCAGCCAGGGATGCAAATCAAATTACAAATGTTTTGATAAAAAGCAAAACTGAACATAACAGAAAACCTGAACAAACTTAGTTGTTCCTGAATAAAAACATTTATTTTGAACCAGGTAATAACTGGGTAATTCTATTGTAATAATTTTTCATGAAATTAGAGGAGACTAAATAAATTGCTCTAAAAAAAATGAAAATTTTCTCTAGAAGAGATTCCAGTGTTGACAGATATGTTAAATAGCCTGTTGAGAGTTCTGTGGGCTATTGCTTATTGTAAACAAATAAAATGAATATTAAAATACAAAAACAATATTAAGTAACTTCTGTTTCTGACTGAAGCTGTAATGGATGTCACTGAATCACAACACTGTAAAATCGAATGAAATAGGAATAGTATATTGTACTGACAAATGCTTAGTTAGTATAGTTTACTTACACGAGAGTTCTAGTAACTAAAAAAGAACTGTAGGGGGTACTTGATCCTTTACTTTAGACTTAGTTTAGACTTAGTATAGCTACTCACTGACTCCCAGAGTGCATTGCGGCATGAATAAATTATGCAATTGCTTTGTTTTACTGTTGTTGTTTTTATTTGCTAATTTTATTTACTGTTTTGTGTCAGTAGTAGCACAACAAAAAAAGAAAAGAAAATAATAAAATAGTTATTGCCACAATTAATAAAAATAAATAAAATTGAATTGTTACCATTGTTGTGATTCACGTGCTGAATGTTAAAGTCTCACTTTGACTAGAGCACATTACCACAAATATCAAAGGATTGTCTTACTCTAATTAAGTTTCTCAAGGTGTTTATGATGAACATTGAAATTGTTAAAGATCATTTATAAATATAGTAAACAATATTAGCTAATTAATTAAGTTATTAATTAAGAAAAATGAGTGGATTACCTTCTAAAAGTAATGTACTTATTATTTTTCTGCTCTTGAAATCAAAAATTATGATTTCATGTTGCATTGCTGCATCAAGAGAAAAAAAATTATAACAAGATAAACAAAAACAAAGACAAACCCCCCCACATTTTACGAAAATCAACATCAATTTATGAAGTCAGCTTATATGATGTTCTACCAAATATTTCAGTTGTATTGAAACAACATTCAAGATGACTTTGGGAAATGAGTGAATATAACTAGTGAAAAATAATTGCAGATTAAAAATTGCCCCACCTCGAAGACTTTTCTTCTTCTTCTGTTTTTATTTTGCAAATTAGCAACGTATTAGTGCACTGCTGCCTCTCACTGGTTTATTAATGTCATTGGTTCCTTTGTGGCTACTTGAATATTTTAAGTAAGCGTCACTCAAAGTAGTAAGTAAATTGTTTTACTTGCCTTGAAAGTAGATGTAACTTGCTAGAACCTAGTAAGTATAGCATTTAAGTAAAGATAACTAATTATATCTAAGTAAGGTAAACTATTGGATTTTACAGTGAAGTCTCATTTCATTTAATAGGAACTTGTAGGCTAATTAAAATAATTTTATATAGGCTATACAGTTTATTAATATAATATAATTTTATTTTAGAAAGCTGAGGAAAAAAATGGGTTGAATCCAAAGATTTTTGAAATTGTTATTCGGAGCCTAAAGGTGCGATCTGAAGGCACATGTCTGTGCTATTGACACTATATAACGTAAAGTGTTAAATATACTAAAATATTTGGTTACAACTTTATTTGTCTCTGAAAAAATTAGCAGTGATTAATTTTATGCAATTTTTATTTAAAAGCAGTGTATTAATGCAATGTAGTACTCATTATAAAAAGAAAGCTATCAGCCTTTTTTTAATCTTTTATTTTGTTGTAACTGATAACCTTTTGGAAGAGAAACTAAAAACAGCCTACCATTAAAAATATTACTAAGAATAATTTGAAATGGAAAACTTCTTCTAATTCTTGATGTTGCAACAGGTGCTGAGCTGAAGAGCACAGATAGTTCACAAGCCAGTGGATCACTTGAGATCCAGAAACCTGTAAGACGAAACAGCATGGAATTTCCACCTAATAGTAAGAAATCTATTAAAAATACAACTTAATGTTACTGCTGAATCGTTCCTTCAAAAGATTAACTAACTGCTGTAACATTAATACAATTTTCTTTTTTTGTAGTGTCACAAGACATAGATTGTGCTAAAGGTGAGTTGAGTAGTTCACACAAAAAGAAAAGTCTGTAATTTACTCACCCTCATGTTATTCCAAATCTGTATGACTAAGAATTTTTGTGACACTCTTTTCTAGACAAGAAGTTCATCGTTAAAACATTTGACACGCTCTAAAAAGGACAAAAAACACCATGAAGTGGCATAACGGTGGTCCATCTGAGAGAACTTGCCTTCATGATGCTATGTGTGGGTTTGTTAAAGGGAACATGACTCTCATTTTGTTCATATGTGACTGCTGGTGAACACAGGTGTTAAATTTAGCCCCTCCCACACTATAAATCACACTTAAATGTGTGTCAATCAAATTCTGCATAAGATTTTCTCACAATGTACTTTCTGAAGTACTTTTGCAATGACTTTTAACCTGCTGTTATCAGGGTAATTTTTCCATTCCATTCCATTCCAATGGCATTTAATATTCCAAGAATGTTCTCTGTTACTGGATAACCAACTGGATAACTGTAACATAGTTCTGTTTTGTTGACACCACAATGTGCTTTAAAACATCAAAGCATTTTAGAATGCATCCTGGAATAACTGTTTTAGAACGGTTAAAAGGGAGTTCATTCTTCAGTCATAAATGAACTGTGTGTAAGTCAACACTGTAGACACTGCAAATAAACAATAATGTTTATGATATAATGAATGCTAAGAACGTAGATATTTAAATTGTGTTTAAAATATAGATATTTTTATTTGATCATTGAACTAATCTGAATGTTTGTAAAGTTTATTCTAATATTCACTTTAAGAAAACCTGTAGTGTAGCTTTAATTATACAATTTTTAATGGAGCAAAGAAGAAACTCCAGTGTGGCTATCTACATTAAAACAACACATGCTTAAGACTAAAGAAAAAATCTAAAAATATGTTTCCAAGTTTGTGCTGTTTAATACTAAAACTGTTTATGTGATATTATGTAAATCGGAGTTATGTGAATGTAATTATGTCATGTTTATTAAAATAAAACTTTTGTGTAATTGCTTTGCCCCTTTGTATCTCAAACTAGTGTTAACTACTACTACTCACAAATCAGGTAACCAGCTGGACCTTATTTACACACGAAACTGCTCCACTGATCATGTGCTGGTTACTCCACTGCACACCTTGGATCACATCCTCCTCACTCTTAACCTCAACATGTTTACTGACAGATCACATTTTTCAACAGGGTTACGTCTTGTTTAGACACTGCCTGCTCCCTGTCTTCCAGGCCAGCTTGTACCATCCCTTCTGCCCGTGGACTATCTGATGTTCTCCGCGAGCACTGTTCTAAGCTCAGGGCTGCTGGGAAAGTGTGCTCTAGGTGCATGTTTTCAGCTGGGGCTGGACCACGAGACGTTGCAATGTTCCTGTGTGTGAGTATCCCCTGACTGAACTGATTAATCTGGTTAATTCTGTTGTAATCATTTTTCATGAAATCAGAGACAAATTGCACTTAAAAGTGTATTTTTTCACCACTTCCTTATGAAGAGATTCCAGTGTTGACAGATTTGTTTTAATATGCTATTAAAAATATTGAAGGAATTTTTTTTTTGTAAACAAACAAAATGAATATTAAAATACACAAACAACATTAAGTTACTTCTGTTTCTGAATATAGCAGTAATGGAGGTCACTGAAACATTCTTATTAGATTTAGTAGGAATAAAAATCAAAAACACCTACATGGCACTTGTAGGCTAAATAAAATCATTTTATACAGTTTATTAATATATAATATAATTTTATTTCAGAAAGATGAGGAAAATAAAATGGGTTGCATCCAAAGATTTTTAAAATTGTTATTCTGAGCCTGGTGCCATTCATCAACTGACGGCACATGTCTGTGCTATTGATACTATATATATAATATAAAATGTATACAATTATACAATTATATAATTTCACTATTAAAATATTTAGCAACAGGTGCTGAGCTGAAGAGCATAGACTTTTGGCAAGCCAGTGGATCACTTGAGATCCAGAAACCTGTAAGACGAAATGGCAAGGAAATAAATCCACCTTATACTAAGAAATCTATTTCACATACAACTTAATGTTACTGCTGAATCGTTCCTTCAAAAGATTAACTAACTGCTGTACCATTAATACAATTTTTTTTTTTTTTGTAGTGTCACAAGACATAGATTGTGATAATGTCACGACCAGGACTGTTAGAGGGTCAGAGTATTAACCCTTACGCTATGGAACAGTGTGGACCCAAATTTGCAGAGAGTCACTAGAGGCAGGATTTGAGGAAAACAATCAGTCTTTACTTAACACAACAAATCACGCATCAAAAGCTGGACTGAGGAAGGTACAAATCCCACTTGCAGGCAATATCCAATAACAAAAACTAGTTCTCAAACATGCAGGTCAAGATCTGGGAAGTCCTTCTAAATAATCCAAGCATGGATTCCAAGAGAACATGCAATAATTAAAATGTATCAGACAGGGAACTTCAAGACTGAGCAAAGTTACAAACTTGATACTGGTCTTAAATACTCTCTCTCTCTCTCTCTCTCTCTCTCTCTCACACACACACACACACACACACATGTTGTGTTTACATGTTTTATGGGGACATTCCATAGGCGTAATGGTTTTTATACTGTACAAACCCTATTTTCTATCGCCCTACACCTAAACCTAGCCCTCACAGGAGACTGTGCACACTTTTACTTTCTCAAAAAAACTCATTGTGCATGATTTATAAGCCTGTTTCCTCATGGGGACCTCACAAATGTCCCCACAAGGTCAAAATTTACTGGTATTACTATCCTTGTGGGGACATTTGGTCCCCATAACGTGATGAATACCAGGTGCACACACACACACACACCCTAACAAGCCAGGCCAGGCACAGGTGATATCACGGAGGATGTTGTGAAAGGCCTTGTGCTGTTGGTTTCCCTCTGCTGGACAGATGGTGGTGTGACAGATAAAGGTGAGTTGTGTAGTTCACACAAAAATAAAAGTCTGTCATGTACTCAGCCTCATGTTATTCAAAATTTGTATGACTAAGATTTTTTGTGACACTCTTTTCCAGACCAGAAGTTCATCACTAAAATGTTTCACAAGCTCTAAAAAGGACAACAACAAACAAGAAGTGGCATAATGGTCGTCCATCAGAAATAACGTATTTGTGATGCTTTGTGTAAGGAACATACTAAAATACACAGCATTCCAATTTGTTCTGAACATGTGTTACATTTAACTCCTCCCACACCATAATTCACACATAAATATCTAAGTTGATTTGGGAATTGCCTGAACTTGCCTTTGAGGACAATGCTACTAGCTTCCAATACAAAATGTTTAGTAAAACTGGCATCATATTGAGAATAATAAAGGAAACAAAAACATTATCATTCAATTCTTAGGCACGTCCTGGCATTTGAGAAGGGTAGAAAAAAAAAAAAAAAAAAAACAAAAAAAAAACATTTAAACTATAGGTAGTTAGCTTTGAGATTTGAAAACCTCTTATATGTGTAAATATCATTTTTTTTTTCAATGTCATGACCCTTTTATTTTCACTAATGGGAAATCAAGAGCAACCTATATTCTAAACTCTTGAAATGACAACTATGTGAATATGTCATAATCACAAGCATTTTCATTCACAGGAAATGATGACAGAGTTTGAAGATACATCACATGCAGGGCAGTCGACAAGGGTGGACAACTGGAGACATGTTCAAGGAAACCAATGTATGCCTTTATTTATTTGATGATAAAACCTAGAATTTACAGTATTAGTTTAAAGATAACTTGGGCCCCATGAATTGAAATGACAGCCCTGAACATACTGTTTTACTTTCTGTTAAATTTAACACATCTTGCTCAAAAATGTACTATTTAAATATAAAAATTCTGCTGAATATACAAATTGCAAAACTATCAAGAAAAATATTAATTCATCTTTGTATTTTGTATAAGACAGTTTGATATTTGTATTTTAATTGAATTTTTATATTTGAATTATATATTTTCCTGTGTCTGGTTTTATTGAAAATTATCTCCACAGTTGAAGAAAAAAATGACAGTACAATTTTAAGTGTGAGTAAAATCACATTATATCCCATATCCTTAGACGTCAAGAGAAGATGCTTTCTAGCTTTGCTCTCTAAATGCATTTGTCATTATATTTACTTTTTCTTTCCCCCTTTTTTATCAGATGGGGCATTTACACATGAAGCAAGACAGTATTCACAGAAAAGTTTTTTAAAAGATTTATACTGCTTGATGGTGATAACAATCTGGTGAATCAAGAATGTGATACAATCCTCTGGATCACAGAGAGAGATGATACCAGTCATCACAAAGCATGTGAGCTTAGAGTGGGTCATGTTAATGGACACCCGGTATCTGTGTTAAAAACTCCATCCAATTGGCTACAACAGTTGAGATCAGCATTATTTTTCAAGCGTGCATTAATTTTTAATAGGAGCAACGAAAACTTAAATGATTACTAAATGAAATAAAACTGCAGTTAGATGCAATATTTTGAGCAATTCAACAGTATCAGTAATCTTAGAAAAATATAAAGCAAAAACATAAAAGCTGAAGAACGGCTTTGATAGGCCTGTGTAGCAGAGGGCAGGTATGTGACAGAACCGGTAAGAACAGGCTTTAGTCTCATTTCTAAAGTGAAAAAGCATGTTTTCAGAAGATTGTCTGATTACTGTATTATTAAATTTTCTTTGAGTTCTTATTTTGTTGCTTCATTTTTGTTCATTCTCTGCAGTATGGCACAACACAGCACAGGTCAGTAAAAACCTAATAGACTTTTTCTCTCACTTTTGATCGATCATAATAATTCCTGGTCATTATGGCATATATAATGACTAATGCAAGTATATCAATTAAAAAAAATTGCTTATTCTGTGTCTGACATGTTGACATTAAATATAAATTAGGTAAAAAGTAATCTAAACGTAATCAAAAAGTAGTCTGATTATATTATCTAAAATGTGTAATGTAATGGATTAAGTTACTAATTACATTTTTGTCATTTTGTCATAATTTGGAATCAGTAACGGATTACAGTTTTAGAGTAATCTACCCAGCTCTTTAGATAAAAGATTGTTCTTTAAGTTCAAATTATTTTTGTTGATTTTTTTTCTCTTACACTGTAAAAAACAATTTGTTGAGTCAACTTAAAATAATTTGTAACCTGGCTGATTAATTTTAAGTTCAGTCAACTCAAAAAAAAGTTTATTCAACTTGAAATGTTAAATTATACTAAGTGACAACTTAGATATTTGAGTTGAATCAGCTTAAAATTTTAAGGCAGCTGGGTTAGTTTGGTCATATGTTAAGTTTAGCAAACACAAATATCTAAGTTGTTACTTAGTACAATTTAACATTTCAAGTTGACTAAACTTATTTTAGTTGACTGAACTTAAAATTTTAAGGCAGCAGGGTAACAAATTTTTTTTTACGCTGACTCAACAAATTGTGTCTTTTATTTTTTACAGCGTAGGCAGTGTTTTATGCATTTGCTTGGTCCACAGGAAGCATTGAGATGCTGAGATTTATGGTGCTTGGAGGTGATGATGAACTTATGGATAAAGCATGTGCCACAATCCTGGGAAAAAGAGAGAACAGGAACACATTTAAATTTGGAGAACTGAAGCCCAGGGAGGCTCAAGTTTGTGGGCGACAGGTTTCTGTATTAAAAACTCCATCCTATTGGCTGGAACACTTGAAATCATACTACATTTTCAGCAATGGAGTTAATTCTATGAAATATGAACTGCAGTTCTTTGAATCACTGTTGTTTCCCGGGCCTCATGCCTTTCTGTTAGTACATCGAGATGTGAAAAACACTGGTAGGGAGAATTACCTTTTACATGCTCTCATTGAGGTGTTTGGGGAGAAGGTCTCAGACTATTGCATGGTATTATTTATAGATAAAGCTAGGTATAATGATCCAAAACAGAACTACTGTTTGATGATGTGTGGAGGCAGATACCACATTTTACACAACACTGACGAAAGTGTTCAGCAGTTATTTGATAAAACAAATAGAATGACACACTGCAGAAGCAGCAGTTTTTTTATAAATCATTTTGACTATTTCAAAAAAGCAGAAAACTATTTTAAATCTGACTATGAAGAAAAGATGAACAAACTAAGGAGAGAATTAGAAAAAAATAAGGAAAACCAAAAGAAGGAAATTAATGATATGAAAAAACAGCATGCAAAGAAAGTGATAGAACTATGTGAGAAAATCAAAGATGATCAGAAGAAGTCCAAAGACAAAGAGAATGAGTTACAAAATGACTTGGATGCTCTCAAAACCCAGATGATGAACGACAAAGAGAAATTTCAAAAAGACAAAGAGAAACTTCAGAAAGAAGTGGAACAGCTCAAGGACAATGTAAAAAACCTACAAAGTAATCTGACTGAAGCAAAAGTTAAAAAAGAGCTGCATGAGGAAGAGACAGATCTTTATAGAAGTCTCAAGGAACTGGATGACAGACAAAGAAATCTGGATGAATGAGAGAAGCAGCTGGAGCTCGAGAAATGAAAGAGAGATTGTGATGGCTGAAACCACACTTTATATAAAAATTAAAATCAAATGCACTGTTTTTTTTCTTTTGTTATTGTTTGCTTGAAAGTCTGTATTTAGTTTGATTTCTTTTAGGTTATTTACCCAAATATTTGTTTAAGAGGTGGGAGGCTATGTTGTCTATGTTGCAAAATAAAGATGAAGAGAGATAGCACCCATGTATAATTTGTCACTAGAGAGGTTAATAACTGTCAATAACTGCAGCGTGTACCTGCCTGTTATTAAAAGGTGTCATTTTTGATGTCCTTTATATCTTTGATGGGAATTACGGAAAATGTAGGTTTTGGAACTATGTGTGTGGGATTGTTAATCAGTAGTTTGTGTGTTTTGATATTTATTCATTTTTATTCATTTTTTATTTTTTATGACATTTTCACTATTGCTTATGGCCAAGTTGATCCTTGATTTAATCTGGATGTAATCTGAATGATTATTCAGTTGACTTTAATATTGCAAAAGTGTTGTATACTTTAAATAAAATAATAAAACCAAGCCACACTTGCTGTATACTAAATATTAAATATATTAAAATGATTTTATGTGGTTTAAAGTGTTTTATTTCATTTATTAATAACTATAGCTATATTTTACACAAATGTGACAAAAGTTTAAACCAGTGCGGTCTTCCGCTACCATCCAGTACCACACTATAGTGACTTTAAATAGTTTAAAAGATCTCATTTTAAAATACTGTACTGAACACAGACACACACCCGGAGCAGTGGGCAGCCATATTGCTGCGGTGCCGGGGGAGAAGTTGGGGGTTCAGTGACTTACTCCCACCTCAGTTTGTGTTATTGAAATTGTTGATATTTGATTGGGAGATGGTCCTATTTATACCATGGATTCATACAACAATATACAGGATGTCTTGGGCATCCAAGTAAAATGTGCGTGCGAGCATAAGCATGTGTGTTATGGTGTGTCCAAGATCTAGATCTTATTTTATCTAGGTATGTCTGATTTGCAGATAACAAAAGTAAGTTACACAGGTTCAGTTAAAAATGGAGCCTATGAAATAAGAAAATATTACCAATTTTGGAACACTACCACTCGCTAGTTTGGAAAAATACACACAAAATTATGCCAAAATATTTTGTCTTAAGCGAACGTAAACAGTTGGTAAAGATAATGATTGTAACAAATGCATTCTGTCTTAAAGTGACAGCAGCATAATAATCCTGCTGCTGTCTGTGTCATGCTAGTCAAAAAAAAAAACTGAAGAAAACCACACACTGATCTTGACTAAACTTTTATAAGGATTATATTAGTTAGTCCAGTTGTGTTTGTTTCAGTAATTTTGATAAAAGTTCCTTGCGTAAACAGGCTGCTGATTTTTTTTTCAGTGTTCATGGTATTTTTAACCTTAACGGAATCTAAATGTTAAGAATTTCAAACACTACCCAAACAATAGCCAGCCCTACCATTTTTATTTTACAGAATATAAAGTCTCCAAATGCCTTGGTGTCCTTTGTTGTTACTTGTAATATGATATGCACATATATGTAACAAGAAGGAAAACAAGGGTTTGATTCTCAGAGGTTCACATTCATGCTTTCTTCAAATGCATTTTACAGCTACCCTTAAATACTGTTGGTAATTTCACTGACAAATACTTAAACATACACATACAGTGGATAAATGCATGATTCTTTCAATGAATGAATGTAAATGTAAAAGTATCCATAAGAAACACTTTAAAAAATATAATTGTAAAGCAGTCAAGCGGGAGAGCGATGGAACTGGATAAAAGAGCGAAGGAACTGGAGACAAGAGCTCCCAAGTGTAATAATTATGTTATTGATTCACATTTTGATTATATGATGACAGAATAATAGAATTTCATAAAACACACTAGCAATTTCAACCAAATAATAGACACGGTGTAAGGCTAGCGACAGTCATCTCTTTGATACGTTGTCTTTCAGAATGTGTGCTTATAATAAAAACAAAGACAAGATTTAAAATTTACTTTCACACACAGACTCAGAAACAACTCAGGCCAAACATTACTTACATTACTGTTTTTAATTTTATGCATTTTTGATAAATTTATCATGCAGTTCAAACAGTGTTGTTTTGATGCTCTTTCATGTTGTGTGTGACAGGTAACAGTTGCTGCATCATTCAAATAGCATCACACAACAGAGATGATTCAACCAGCATGATCAATTCACAACAAGTACCAAAATGAATCCTAAATTAAAGGTAGGGTAGGTGTCATGATCACACCAAGCTCTCCCTCACTCATCAGATGGTCACACTCACCAGACTGCTGATCACAAAATACATCCCTGGGACCTAACCATGCACACCTGATACTCATCAGCAACCATCAACAGCATCAACACAATTTCTGTCATTGTATGGCCTTGGCTGATGCTACAGGCCCCTAATAAACCAGTCTGCTTGAATTAACTTGTTTCTGGTTATTTTGGTTTGTATTTGTGCCAAAACCTTCTTCAGTTAAAAAAGAAGGAAACAGCAGTCATTGCATTTGGGAAAAAAAGATGAAGTTCTCAAGGTGAATGCATACCTTGACTCTTAAAAAAAAAAAAAAAAAATCAAGTCAGGAATCTTGGTGTGATTCTGAGGTTAGACCTTAGTTTAGTTGTCATGTGTCAAAGCAATAACAAAATATCATCACATAAACATTGCAAATATTAAATGTTTTGTTTCCAGTCAAGACTTGTTTCCTGTAATGGACTCCTGACTGGTCTAATATAAATAAAAAAAAATATTAGAATGCTGCTGCCAAGATTCTGACTTGAACCAAAAAATCTGAGCATATCACACCAGTCCTCGGGTCCTTACACTGGATTCCACTTGAATCTAATTAGGTCCTAACTCAAAACACATCTGTTTGTCTTTCATTTACTGAATACATTTAAATTTGACTGATTGAACTGTATTTCATTTATGTATCCTCTTTCTTATCCTATTCTTAATTTTTTTTAATTAATTTTACATTTTTTTTAATATAATTGTTATTCTCTATTTATATTTTGTATGCATCTGTTGTTTTTAATTGTTTATATTAATTCTTTTTTATGAAAAACACTTGAATGTGCCTTTGTGTTTGAAATGTGCATATAAATAAACTTGCCTTGTCTTGCCTTGAAAAACATAATATGGTGCAGAGTGAGGAAATGACCATGTGAAAAGCAAAGTGTTGCAAAAGCATGTGAACAAGTCAGACTTCATCTGACCAACATGATTCAACAATTATACCAAAGCAAATGGAAAATGGAAATGGAAATTTACTACTTCACAACATCATCCTGTGCCGTTAAAAACCTTGAGATGGAGACATTCCTTTTTGAAGACAACATGGCACAATATTTATGATTAAACACCAACAGAAAAATTATATACATTTAAATTAAACTCTCTTGATGCCACACAGTAATGCTTCCTACTTCTTGGTTTGACGTCTGTATGTTCACACCAAACCACATCCTGCTACTTCAGACTGTAGAATGAACATGGTTTAATTTTCCTAACATTTGTCTTGACATCAGGTGGATGGAGTGTTCATTTTGCTCTTTCTGTTTCTTTTTTTTTATTATTTAACTAATATTAATTTATTAATAGCTTTATCTGACTTTTTATAAGAATTTTTTTCACATTCAACATGGCACAAAGACAGAAGAGAGGTAAAACTTTCAGTTTGACTTGTTGACTTTGTGCATTGATGTATTTTTTGACAAGATAAAATGATTACATTTTATTTAGACTTTTGAGTTTCTGAAATCTATTTATTGGATATCAGTCTATTGAGGCACTGAACATTACATTGTTCAGATTTTAGATTATTTTTACTGTTATCTGGTCTTATTCTCTTTGTAACAGATGGAACATTTTCATATGCAGCAAAACAATCCACAGACTCTATTACAAGGTTTAGATTTGTGGTGTTTGGAAGCGATGAAGTTCTGATAAATGAAGCTTGTGATATTATTCTTAGGTCAGCAGATAGAATGAATAGCACTAAACATGGGACATGTGAGTTTAGAGAGGCGTGTGTAAGCGGACGCCATGTCTCTGTAGTAAAATCTCCTGCTTATCAGCTGGAACACTTGAAAATGTACCTGTCATTCAGCAGAAACAGGTCTATTAAAAGAGACATGGAGCTTTGTTACTCACTGGTCTTTCCTGGACCTCATGCATTTCTGTTAGTGCTTGGAGATGTCCGTAACTCTGGAAAAGAACATTACATTTTACAAGTTCTCAGTGACGTGTTTGGCCAGGAGGCATTAGACTACAGTATGGTGTTATTTATGCATGAATACAGGGACAGTGATATAAGCAGGAACGTGTGTGTGAGAAAGTGCAGAAAAAGGTTCCACATTTTAAAAAACAATGAGGAAAATGTCCTAAAGTTATTCCATGACACTACTGAGACGATGATAAAACAGAGAAAGGGGAGCTTTTTTACAAAGCATTTTGACTTGCTAGACAAAACTGAAGCTTATTTTAAGGTAGAATTTGATGCTAAATATGAGGAGAGGGAGAGTACACTAAAAGGAAATTTGGAAGAAATGAAAACATCAGAGGAAAATCTAAGAACAAAAATGACAGAAATGGAAAAAAGGAATTCTGAAAACACTAGAGAATTACAAGATCTGCATAAAGAACTGGATGCTCATAAAACCAGAGAAATTCAGTTAAGGATGGAATTAGATGCTTCCATAAGCAGAGAGAATCGTTTAAGTCAACAGATTGATGCTTTAAAAAAGAAAAAATATGAATTGAAGGAGGAGCTGTATGCTCTCAGGTATTATAAAAGACAGTTAAATGAAGAACTGACTGCTTTCAATGAAAGAGAAAGAGAAGAATTCCTGCTCACAAAAATACAGTTACAGAGGAACAGACTTCAGGAGCAAAAAGAAGTAGGCTTGCAGGCTTCCGCGCAAAAGGTGCATGACAGACAAAAACCTTTGGATAGAAGAGAGGTGGAGTTGGACGAAAGTGAAAGAAAACTGCTGCAGACCACTGGATCACAACACGGCGATCACATCTCCACAGCTGGTCCTCTCTCTCGTGGTGAGTTTTTCACCAAAGCGATGGCCGCTTTCGAAACACTTCATTGTAACACAGCTTTCAAACCTTTGCTAATCTTTTGTTTTGTTTGGATGTTGTATAAACATCATACTGTATATAATGGTTTTAACCTTAACTGACCTCTGTTCAGTTTTATAATGCTATTAAAAGTTAATGAATTATAATGGACATTTATTTATACTGATACAATAAAATTCATCTTCAGTGCTGCATCTAATGATGTTGTGCCATTTAAAACTCTGCAAATTTTTAGCAAATGTTGTCCTTATGAAGTGGCCATCTTTCTTTATAATAAATGGTCTTCACTTTTATTTTTTTTCAATTTAATGAAATTTAGGGATTTTGTGGTTAAAGTGTCCAATTATTCGGTTCTCATAAAATAAGTTTTTGGTTTTGAATACAAAATACTTTTCCATCATAGTGTCTGAAGACAAACTCAAACCTCAAGAAGACACTGGATCACTTGAGTTTGAAGGATTAAAACTTGTGAGACAAAACAACAAGAAATCAGATCCACTTGATAGTAAGAACTCCTTTGTGTATTCGTAGAAAACTATGCAAATCAAATGGCTAATGATTAGAGATGATCATATGATTAAAATTAATAAAAACAAAGAACATACACTACCGTTCATAAGTTTGGGGTCAGTACATTTTTATTGTTTTTGTTTTTTTTTTAAGAAATTAATACTTTTATTCACCAAGGATGTATTAAGTTAATAATTAAAAGTTTATTAAAAGTTAATAATAAATAATTTACATTGTTATAAAATATTTATATTTTGAATAAACACTGTACTTTTTAAACTTGTTATTCATGAAAGAATCCTGGGAAAAAAAAATCACAGGTTCCAAAAAATATTTGGCAGCACAACTGTTGATATTATCCAACACTGATCATTCTAATAATAAATCCGCATATTAGAATGATTTCTGAAGGATCATGTGACACTTAAGACTGGAGTAACAGCTGATAAAAATTCAGCTTTTCATCACAGGAATAAAATCTATTTTAAAGTATGTTAAAATAAAAAACATTATTTTATATTGTAAAAACATTTTGCAATATTACTGTTTTTTTCTATATTTTTAATCAAATAAATGCAGCCTTGATGAGCATAAGAGACTTCTTTAAAGACTATTACAAGTCTTACTGACCCCAAACTTTTGAACGGTAGTGTATAACAAGATGATCTCTTAAAGTAACGCACACACATGTGGGCTGCTATTGGGAATCCTCAGGTCCTTCAAAGTACTGTAACTGAACTCAAGATGTCACTGTGTTTTAATCAGTGTGTGAAAGCAAAATCAAGCCTCTGAGTGAAAGAGAATGTGAGATGGAAAGTGAAATAGCAGACTCACAATCCAGCAGATCACTTAAAGGTGAAGGACTGAAACCTGTGAGACAGAACAGCAATCTGCAAGATCGACCCAGCAGTAAGTATATCAGTACAACTGAACAAGAACAACCCCCCTTCATATTTTGTATGATGACATTCAGACATTTTGTGGCCTAAAATGTTGCAAATACTTCCAAATAAGTTTTTAGTTTTAAATATGATGTTCTTTTCAATCACAGTGTCTGAAGACAAACTCAAACCTCAAGAAGACACTGGATACCTTGAGTTTGAACGACTGCAACTTGTGGAACAAAAAAGTAAGGAATTAGATAGCGAGGAATCAGATCCACCTAATGGTAAGAATACTTTCATGTAGAAATATGTAGAAAATGTTAATTAAGTAAGATGTTGTTACTCATTTCATGGGGGTAGTGGTTCCCAACCACGTTTCTAGAGCCCCCCAACACTGCAAATGTTTTCCATGTCTCCTTAATCAAACTGATTCAGATCATCAGCTCATTAACAGAGACTCCAAGATCTGAAATGGGTGTGTCAGACAAAGAAGAGATGGGAAATGTGTTGGGGGGAATTCCAGGAATGTGTTTGGGAACCACTGACATAGAAGTCCTAAAGGTAGAATGTATAAAATGTTGATCAAAGCTAAATCACTATTTTCATCAAGAAATCTATTCTAAAACATTTGTAGGAAAAAAAAGATACCTAAAATATTCTGTCTGTCTCTTCCTCTTAAGAACTAAGTAATTCTATAAGTGGACTGTGACTGAACTACGGTGAGTTTTCGGGATTTTTCACGTTCCCTGTTAAGTTTTAATTAAACAAAATGGGCAATATAGACCTATATAAATCAGTTTAAAATTAAAAAAAATGTTCTCTACACAGTCTTTGCAACATCCTACAAACACATGAATGCTCTACTGTGCTTGTAAATTGTTAAATTCTTATGCTTAACTCTTGCTTTCTCATCATCGACAAAATTTTCCGACATTTATGACGCAATGTTTTCCGGCAATCCATTTTGTCACTGATAGGGGGCATTCTCTAACACCATAGTTAAGTGAAAGTATGTGATGTTTTTTTTCTATCTCTCTTCCTCTTTTTATTCAGTTTCCTGGAGTGCAATGTGCCAGTATCCCTCAGTACTAAATTAACATGTGACTGATGGGAAACACTTCATCTGATGGCAGTGCATGTGTTTCATAACTAACTGTATTAGTTTTCTTCAGCCAAGTGGTTTAGAGATTAAGCACAAAGTGAAAATCACATGATCACATTCCTGTGTAACGGTTCACATCACTGTGAAATAGAAAACCTTGTCTAAAGTACACTCACGAGTTTTAAACTTTTTTTTTTTAAACTAAACTGAGCATTAATGTAATGTGAATATTTTTATAAAGACTGTCACAATTTTGTATGATTGTACAATGAACCTATTTGTATATAAGCAATGTAATAGGCACTAATAAACTTTTTGTTTCAATCTATTGTAAACTTATCTTGCTTTTTTCTGTGCAGATTGTAAACATCATTAATGCATTCTAGAATAACTGACATTGGTACAGTGCCAGAAATGAATGCACAACTATTTAGAAAGAGTATAATTTATTTTGTCTGCCTTTTTCAGAAATTTCAGCTGTGAACACAACTGCATTAACAATGACTTGAAAGAAAAATACAGAAAACCATTATTAAGAAAGACACTGAACTGTCAAAGACACAGCACCTATAAACAATGAGTAAAAGTACAAAACAGTGTTGTTGTCACGTTGTTGCTGCAGGATGGAAGACAGGATACAACGTACGGAACAAATCTAATTTTAATTACTTTCACGAGGAACAGACAGGAACACAGAGCGATATCCACACACGTAGAAACACACTAATCAACAATATGCAACAATACTAAAGACCGACCGAGAACTCAACACAAGGTGGAACTTAAATACACAAACTAATCAGAACATACACAGGTGAAGACAATGAAACACTCAGGAAGAAACAAGGAGGGCGTGACTAGGGTGACGAGAGGGCTGAGTCCAGGGAGCACATGGTGAAATCACAACAAAAACACACGATGACAATAAGGATACGTGACATTACCCCCCCCCCTCACAAGGCGCGACTCGCGCCGTAACACATACACTGGGGTGGGGGGGTGGGCGCCCTGGAGGTCCGTGCTGGACAGACACCGGGTACTTAGGGGCGTACCTCCAGGGCGGATCAGGGAGTTCAGGAGGCCATGGTGGATCCGGGAGTTCAGGAGGCCATGGCCGGGTAAACAGTTCAGGTGGCCATGGCGGATCTGGGGGCTCAGGAGGCCATGGCCGGACAGACAGTTCAGGTGGCCATGGCGGATCAGGAAGTTCAGGAGACCATGGCCGGACCGACAGTTCAGGTAGCCATGGCGGATCTGGGGGCTCAGGAGGCCATGGCCGGGTAAACAGTTCAGGTGGCCATGGCGGATCTGGGGGCTCAGGAGGCCATGGCCGGACAGACAGTTCAGGTGGCCATGGCGGGTAGCCCCCCCCCAAAATTTTCTTGGGGGAATTTACAGTACTGCCAGCCCTAGGGAGCGCTGGATGAGGTGCTGGCTCAGGAGGGCGCGCTGAAGGAGGAGCCGGCTCAGGAGGGCGCGCTGAAGGAGGAGCCGGCTCAGGAGGGCGCGCTGAAGGAGGAGCCGGCTCAGGAGGGCGAGCTGGGCAGAGCTCCGGCTCTGGAGGGCGAGCTGGGCCGAGCTCCGGCTCTGGAGATGTAGCCGTGACGTGACTTGACTCAGCCGTGACGTGACTTGACTCAGC
The DNA here is from genome assembly GCF_022985175.1 of Labeo rohita. Taxonomy (NCBI): domain Eukaryota; kingdom Metazoa; phylum Chordata; class Actinopteri; order Cypriniformes; family Cyprinidae; genus Labeo; species Labeo rohita. The sequence goes on from NC_066889.1 coordinate 29,169,890, forward strand.
CGTGACGTGACTTGACTCAGCCGTGACGTGACTTGACTCAGCCGTGACGTGACTTGACTCAGGAACCACAGCCGTGGCTTGACTTGGCTCAGTAGCTGCAGCTGCAACTTGACGTGACTCAGAAACTTGACTTGCCTCAGGACATGCAGCTGCAATTTGACTTGATTCAGTAGCTGCAACTTGACTTGACTCGGGGAACACAGCTACAACTTGACTTGACTCAGGAAGGCTGGGTGGAACCAGCGGAGGGTTAGGAAGGCTGGGCGGAACCAGCGGAGGCTCAGGAAGGCTGGGCGGAACCAGCGGAGGCTCAGGAAGGCTGGACGGAACCAGCGGAGGCTCAGGAAGGCTGGACGGAACCAGCGGAGGCTCAGGAAGGCTGGACGGAACCAGCGGAGGCTCAGGAAGGCTGGACGGAACCAGCGGAGCTCAGGAAGGCTGGACGGAACCAGCGGAGGCTCAGGAAGGCTGGACGGAACCAGCGGAGGGTTAAGAAGGCTGGGCGGAACCAGCGGAGGCTCAGGAAGGCTGGACGGAACCAGCGGAGGCTCAGGAAGGCTGGACGGAACCAGCGGAGGCTCAGGAAGGCTGGACGGAACCAGCGGAGGCTCAGGAAGGCTGGACGGAACCAGCGGAGGCTTAGGAGAATTAGGGGAGATAATTGGAGCCGTGAACTCAATTGGGATTGCCCTGTCCATAATGTTCATACCAGTTATCATGACTGGGGACTTAGGCGTGGCGGCCATCTTGCGAGCAGGCTCTGGCGTGGCGGCCATCTTGCGAGCAGGCTCTGGCGTGGCGGCCATCTTGCGAGCAGACGCTGGCGTGGCGGCCATCTTGCGAGCAGACGCTGGCGTGGCGGCCATCTTGCGAGCAGACGCTGGCGTGGCGGCCATCTTGCGAGCAGACGCTGGCGTGGCGGCCATCTTGCGAGCAGACGCTGGCGTGGCGGCCATCTTGCGAGCAGACGCTGGCGTGGCGGCCATCTTGCGAGCAGACGCTGGCGTGGCGGCCATCTTGCGAGCAGACGCTGGCGTGGCGGCCATCTTGCGAGCAGACGCTGGCGTGGCGGCCATCTTGCGAGCAGACGCTGGCGTGGCGGCCCGAGGGACAGGGCTCTGGGCGGTGGCCGGCGGATTTGAGCGCGGGGATGCGGCCGGCCGCATCGGGCTGAGGACAGCGGCGGAACTTCGGAGGAGGATAGGAGATTTGGGACTGGGCAGGCGTCTTGAGTCGTTGGTACGGTATGTGGGGGCTCTTGGCTCAGGATGAGCTGGCTCGATATACTGTGTCTCAGTGGGGACTGAATGACGAGACCCACCAATATTCTTTACTTCCTCTATTTCAAAATCTGAGCCATTTAAATAAAGAATAAGATTGAGAAGTTCACTTAAGGAGTAATTACAGGAGGGAGAATCACAACGAATAGTCTCGTCACTCAGCCCCATCAGAAACACAGCGCCGAGAGAGGCATCGGGCCAGCCCACCTGATCGGATAGCTCAATGAAATCCTCCACATACCGCTCCAACTCCCGGTCGCCCTGCCGCAGTCTCCACAGTCTTTCCTCAGCCCGATCCATCTTCTCTTTAAAGGGTCGGTCTTTCTGTCACGTTTGCTGGTGCTGGATGGAAGACAGGATACAACGTACGGAACAAATCTAATTTTAATTACTTTCACGAGGAACAGACAGGAACACAGAGCGATATCCACACACGTAGAAACACACTAATCAACAATATGCAACAATACTAAAGACCGACCGAGAACTCAACACAAGGTGGAACTTAAATACACAAACTAATCAGAACATACACAGGTGAAGACAATGAAACACTCAGGAAGAAACAAGGAGGGCGTGACTAGGGTGACGAGAGGGCTGAGTCCAGGGAGCACATGGTGAAATCACAACAAAAACACACGATGACAATAAGGATACGTGACAGTTGTGGCACTGCTAATATTGTTGGCTCTTTTAGGATAATTTACTATAGTTTTCTCCATTTGCAAGTCTGGTCAGTCTGGTAAATGAATAACTGTCAAATGTAATGTTCTTGTTTCTGGTGTGACACTTGATCTGTATGTTTTGTGTACTTGATTGTTTCTCAGAATCTACCAAGGAAGTACATTTACATTTAAAGCACTCCATCTAGTGGCCAACATTATGCTTCTCAAGCCAACTGGCTTCACTGGATACTGGTGAAATTAAAAAATTCTACATAAACAAACAGTATGCCAAAAAAGTGAATTGCTCACGAGAGTCTACTGAATCAAGAATTTTAGAGGCTTGTGTAGACTGTCAGATCTTGATAAATATATTTTCTTCTAATGCTCATGGATGTATCTACTGTGAAAATGAATTAAACTGAAGTATAAGGATTCGGAACTTGGAAAAAAGTGCTTTAAAAAAGTGTTTATCCATGTTTGATCATCGCATTCAATTTGAGAGGCCAAAAGGGACAATGAAAAGCTCCAAAATGAAGCTGAGCAACCCAAGACCATATAAAGTGAGCTAAAACAGATGAGAATGGAACAAAAATAAAGAGGAACATCCCACATGGAAAGAACCTATATGAGGATATATGCGCATATATGAAACCTATATGCGGTATATATGCACATATATGATAATATATATGCTGCATATATGCGTATATATGCCACATATAGGCAAAATTGAGGTGCATATATGTGCATATACAGGCCATATAGGTCTCCTGTATTGCTTCTTTATATGCCCTATATGTACATACAAGATATGTCTCCTATATAGCTCATGGCAGGATCTGGTCATTTTAGCTCATATCTCACTTTGGCAACTGTCATACATGATGCCTAGCTCATATTTTCTATTATCAAGGCAATAACTAAGAACTAACTAAAAAAAAAAAAAAAGAAATGCAAAAAACTTATGTGCGAACACGTGAAATTAGTATCACATCCCACACGGAAATAACCTATATAAACATATATGTTTTAATATAGGTTTTGATATAGGTTTTTAATATATGTGACATATATAAAATTGGCCGTTTTCCTATATTATATGTACATATATGTGTAATTGTTTTATATTAAAAACAAAGAATCAAGCCCTGCCCAGATTTTAAAAGTAACGCAAAAGTAACGTAACACATTACTTTCCATAAAAAGTAACTAACATAATTAGTTACTTTTTCAGGGAGTAACGCAAAATTGTAATGCATTACTTTTAAAAGTACCTTTGCCCAACACTGTTTATATAACGAGACTTGATTATGATCAATTTGTGTGTTCTCTTGTGTTTTATGTAGAAATGGTTTATTCTCTTACTAAATCAGTGAAACCCTATTCACACACGCTGTCTCCATTGTAGAGGTATGTTGCTAAATGTGACCCTGGACCACAAAACCAGTCTTAAGTTGCTGAGGTATATTTGTAGCAACAGCCAAAATACATTGTAGGGGTCAAAATTATAGATTTTTCTTTTATGCCAAAAAAATTAAGTAAAGATCCATGAATGTTCCATGATATTTTGTAAATTTCCTACTGTAAATATATCAAAACTTAATTTTTGATTAGTAATATGCATTGGAAAGAACTAAATTTGGAAAACTTTAAAGGCCATTTTCTCAATATTTAGCATTTTTTGCATCCTCAGATTCCATATACTGAAATAGTTGCATCTCAGACAAAAATTGTCCTATCCTAATAAACCACATCGATGGAAAGCTTGTTTATTCAGCTTTCAGATGATGTATGAAGCTCAATTTTGAAAAATTGACACTTATGACTGGTTTTGTGGTCCAGGGTGACAAATGTGTTGTTAAATATTTGTGTTAAATTGTTGATTCAAAATGAGTTGCTCAAGTTGTTCTCCGCTAGGTGGGGATGTTTCCCGTCACGGTGAGTTTAATTGTATTTCATTGAGGATCTGTATTCATCCATTTGTGATTTATAATTAATTGAAAGTGTGTATCAGCCATGTTCAAACTGTTAATATTTAGTTTTAAAGAATTTAAGTGACAATTAAAAAAAGAGAACTGTTTTAAAATAAACAATGAAGCATTGCTGTGGGAATGGTTTATTCTCATACTACATCAGTAAAACCCTATTCACACATGCTGTATCCATTGTGCAACTACACAGATACGGTAGAGAGGCCGCCCAGGCAAGACCGTCACACAAGCGCAAGGAAGTGCACAGGCTTGAAAAGTGTTTTACTGCTGCTCCTCCACTGCATAATTGAAAGAAACAAAGCCTGTTCATATGCGACATTCATCAAGTAAGTTAACATTTCGTGTATATTCTAATCTAATAATAGAGATATAGTAAGAAACAAGTATCATGATTTAGAACAATGCTTACTGTTAGTATGTTTATTTAGTTTAGCTTTTTTTACTGTATTTTAAAGTCAGAAATTTTCAGCCTGGTTGCTGTGGTTGACAGTGCGTGACAACAACATCCTGTGGTTCTGCGGAAAGTAACAGGGATCCATTTAAATTTATATCACTGAAGCTTAGAACAGCTCAAGTTTGTGACCGACAGGTTTCTGTATTAAAAACCCCATCCTATTGGCTGGTACACTTAAAATCATCTGAGGATTTCGGATGAAATATGAACTGCAGTACTTCACTGCTGTTTCCTGGGCCTCATGCCTTTCTGTTAGTACACAGATGTGAAAAACTCTGGTAGAGAGTGTTATATTTTACGAGCTCTCGTTGATGTGTTCGGGTGGAGGTCTTGGACTATTGCATGGTACTATTTATAGATGAGGCAAAGCACAATGGTCCAAAAAAAAATCACTACTGTTTGAAGATGTGTGGAAGCAGACACCACATTTTACACATGAAAGTGTTAATCAGTTATTTTAAAAAATGCACTGGCTATGACAGAGAATAAAATACAATAAAAAAAATTTCACAAAACATCTGGAGTGTTTCAGAAAAGCTGAAAATTATTTTAAGAATGCATTTATTGTTGTGTATGCGGAAGAGGAGAACAAACTGAGAAGGGAACTGGCAGAAAAGGATGAAACTGCTGATAATCTAACAAAGGAAATTAAAAATATGAAAGAACAGAATGCAAAGACATTGACAGATCTACATGGGACAATTGAAGAAAATCTAAAGGACTTGGCTGACTCCAAAATCAGAGAGAATCAGTTAAATAAAGAGTTTCATTATTTCAGAGAGAGAGAGATTCAGTTAAACAAAGAATTGAATGATTCTAAAGACAGAGATAATCAGTTAAAATATGATAATGAAAAACTTCAAAGACAAGTGGAACAGCTCAATGAGAATAAAAGAAAACCTGATGAAGCAAAAGTAAAAGAAGCCTTTGTGCTTAAAGAAAATCTGGATGAAAGACACAGTAAATTTTAACTGTGATGTTGTCAGGGTTATGTTTAGTTTTTGTCCCTGTGTTCAGTGAGTTTTCAGTTGGCCTGTGACTTAGTTTTCCTTTGTTTCCTGTTTGTTATTCTGTGCACCTGTGTATATTAATTAACTTGTTAGTTCCTTTGATTGCTCCCCTTCTTAAACCCTTAGTTCTCCAGTAGTCTTCGTCCGTTGTCTTTATGAGTTGTGTGTATACTAGTTGTCTTTTCAGTTATTATTAAAATTATATTGTTTAAAACTTCATTATCTAATCTTCATCTTCCTGCCTGCTACACACCGTGACAGATATGAAGAAGTAAAAAACAAAACAAATAAAAAGATATAGTATAGATATAGCCTAATATATGTTACATCCTGGAATTGGACAGCAGAAAACTAAAAGTTAATATTTGATCTCTGAGATAAGAAACTTTGCATTGTTTATTTATTTATTTTTGTGAGAGTTGTCTATATATCACATTAAGTATAATATCACAAATATCAAATATAAAGTACATTAATGGTAAATCAAGAGCGACTCATACTCTATACTCTTGAAATGTCAACAATATGAATATGTCATGAATATAATGCGCAAGCATTCATTTACAGAAGATGACAACACAGATTTTGACAGCTCTTGACACCTCTAATTTTTAACAGATTTAGGACCTGATTTGTACTGGTTGAACTGATACATTCATTATTTTTATGCGTTTCTTCTATATCCGTTAGGAGTTTTTAGCCTCAAGATATTTTGTGACATTGCCTCAGGCATGTAACATCATGCCTGGACACAAACTGATGGAGATTCTAACTGCTGATGAATTCCAGTGTATTGAAGGATCAAGTATCAACTTGTAGATATATCCCACATTCAACTCTTTATGTGTGATATGATCATGTTTATGAGGCATACTGAAGTTATGCTTAAAATGTCTAAACATTTTTTGAATTATTTGAACCTTGAATTACTCTGAATGTTTACATAGTTTATTTTAATATTACTTTTAATACGTTTAAGTGATTTTAGTACATTTTTGTGCATGTAACGTTTTAAAGGATCCAGCTGAGCCACACTCATTGTACCAAACAATAAAGATATGAAACAATGCAAAAGTATTTTGATTTGAACGTTTCTGATTATACTGTTAAATATTATAATATGTATTTGATTAGAAGATGGGTCCTACCACAGGTTCATACAACAACACGCAGGATGTCTTTGGCATCCATTCAAAAACAAACAAGTACAATGTGTGTGTGAGGATGTGTTCTGGTGTCTGTCCAAGGTCTAGATCTTTTCCTTTTCCTAGGTACGTCTGTGAAGGGCACATAACGAAAAGAAGTTACACAAGGGTTACACAGTCAATCGTTTGATTGTTTTTCAAATAACCATTTTTATTCTTCACACACACAGTTAAGCAGGTAAGCTGAATTATTTGTTTCTTTGTGAACATAAACAGGTAGATAGAAAGTACATTTTAGTCTAAAGTGACAGCAGGCAAAAGTTCATTGCGTAGACAGGCTGCTGATTTTGTTCACAGTATTGAAATGTTTTGCAAAGATTTTTTTTTTTTACTGAAAAACTCCATATGCCCTAGTGTCCTTTTCTTGTCATATGATATGACCAGTTATGTAACAACAAGAGAAACAAGTGTTTCACAAAAGCATAAAGGACTTATACTGTGATTCTCGAAGGTTCACGTTAGTGCTTTCTTCAAATGCGTTTTACAGCTACGCTTATGATTGTCATTGATAATTTGACTGCACATTTACAGATTGGGCTGAAAAACGTCCAGCAGAAAATGGGGGCAGGAGGTGTAAGTCTACATATATATATTTTTTAATTTACACGTTTGACACAGCTAATGCGACTTATAAACTTAATAAGTAATTTACATTCATTCCATTGTTGTTTTAATATATTCATTTACATTTGTTCATTTAACAGATGTTAAAAAATGTTTTTAAAAAATGTAAGAGATCACTGACAAATTACTTAGAAAACTGATACAATGACACTGCATAAAGGCAAAACCATTTTTACAAAACAACTGGAGTGTTTCATAAGCATCTGACGCAAAGTGATACGGGGATAAAAGCATGCTTTTCTAAATGAATGAATGTAAATGTAAAAGAGTCCATGAGAAATCAAGTTTAATGCAAGTTTAATCTCTCATCAAACAGTCAAGTCAGAGAGAGATGGAGCTGGATAAAAGAGCAATGGAACTGGACAGGAGAGCAATGGAACTGGATAAAAAACAGATGGAACAGACAAGAGCTCCTAACTGTAAGAATTATGTTATTGATTCACATTTTGATTGATGCATATGATGACCGAGGGTCATAAAATAATTATACATTCATAAGATAGCTAGCAGACTAGCAAACCGAATCATAGACACGTATTTCCATATAAAACAAATGAAGAAACGTAAAGGACAAACAATTCCCAAACAACCCAGAGTCTAATTAACTTTTTGTACAACGATAGTGTCACACTTAATATTTGTGGGGAAAAATAAATAAATTTATTGAAATGTAAATTAAGAATAATCAAATTACATTAAAATAAATAAAATTAGACAATTTCTAAAATAAGGCACTATAATTTCCCAGTGTTAAAATGTGAACACAAATATTGAAAATAATGTACTTTTAACTGCACCCAAAATCTCTTTTAGAAATGTTTATGAACACTCCAAAGGAGTGTTTGAGGTTTTTGGGGTTGCTTATGTTAAGGGTACAACAGTCCCATAAAACTGACAAACCCTTTGGTATGTCACCAATATTTATGCTGAAAGTTCAAATGCTTGTCAAATTTATCATGCAATTCAAACAATGAGTTTTGTTTTGACGCTCTGGAATGTTGTGTGTGACAGGTTGCGGTTGCTGCTTCATTCAAATTGCATCACAGAAGAGCGATGAATCAACTACCATGATCGATTCACAACTTAGTAGCAACCAAAATAAATCAACTGAAACTAGGGTAGGTGTGACGATCAAGCCATTCCCTCTCATGTAAAAACACACACCTGAAGCTGATCAAACGTCAACACCAGCACTATAAGTAAAGCACCCCAGTCATTGTATGGCCTTGTTTGATGTGCCAGACCTCTCACATGCTACTTTCCTCCTTAATGTTCCTGTTTATCGCAAATTGCTACTTCAGTTACTTCATCTAAGTTGATCTTGATTTTCTCAGTTATCTTAAAGCCTGCAAGTACTCCTAGTTGTCTTCTAAGTATCCCCTGCCTTAGCTTGTTTTCCTTGTGTGTGTGCTCAAATGTATCCAGAAATGTTTATTCTCAACATCTAAGATTTCAATATTTGTAATTTACCTGTTTATGAAATGTGTTCCTATTAAAACATCTAGTAAACCAACCTGTGTAAGTTGATCTTGTTTCTGGTTGTCGTGACAGCAGGCAATGTTTTTCGTAAACACGTTGTTATACTGGTTAAAACTTGCTTCATCTGATTAGATTAACTAAGGGTGAAAAAAGGAAAAAAGTTGCTGTTTGTAGCTTCCATGAATTCTGTTGATTCTGTCAGACTTATGATATTTATTTTTATGCATAATGTTTGTTCATTAGATTAAAGCATTTTAGATGTTTAATAGCATTAGTGAATAGCAATATTGTGTTGAAATGACAAGGAATGAAGAATTACAAATATTTATGGATATTTTCTCATTTCTTCATTTATTTAGCTTGTTAGCTTGTTTACATAAAAATGTTGTTCTTTAAGAAGTCTAAAACATTTTTTTAAATATTTGTCTAATTGCAAAACACAATTGCTGTGTAGTAATGTATTAATATAGTAAATATTCTGTCATCATTCATTCACTTTCAAGTCATATGACTTCTGTTGACTGTGCTGTATATACCCACACAGGAATGCAAAAAATAAATACAATGTAATGAAAATGTAAGGACATCACAAATATTAAAGGAGAAGTCCACTTCCAAAACAAAAATTCACATATAATTTACTCACCCCTTTGTCATCCAAGATGTTCATGTCTTTCTTTCTTCAATCATAAAGAAACTGTGTTTTTTGATGGAAACATTTCAGCATTTTTCTCCATATAATGGAATGATATTGTGCCCCAAGTTTGAACTTCCAAAATGCAGTTTAAATGCGGCTTCAAACGATCCCAAATGCGGTTGTAAATGATCCCAGCCGAGGAAGAAGGGTCTTATCTAGCGAAACAATCGATTATTTTTATAAAAATAATACAATTTATATACTTTTTAATGTCAAATGCTCCTCTTGTCTTACTCTCTTTAAAAGAATAGAATGGTGATGTTTAGAAGATGCAGTATAGTATTTAAGCCTATAGGGGGCATAACTGCATTTGTGATGAGCTGTGGAAACACATGGTTTTTCTTGCATGTCTGTTGTTTGCTTCTGTTGTATCTTTTGGAAACCTGAATAAGTTTGGATTAAGAATCAGAAATGTGTGTGTAAATACTTTACTGACACAGATTTTCACCAAACGATGGAATTTATATGCATTTCCTATTTCTACCTTATTCCTCTGTTGTTTACCATCTTTACAGTATCTGCATTTGTTATTTTATTTTGCACTCTAATCTGTTGAATCTCTACTTATCTTTTCAGTGTGTGCAAATCTTTAGCAATTAAAGCATCTCATAGGTTTAGGGACATATTCCCACACACTGTATGTCATATAACCTAAAGTCACTTTGTTTGGAAGAGTATCTTTGTTAAAATCCCAAACCTAATAACAAAAATAAATCGACAAATAACAAATTTACATTAAAGTGATTTGGTTTTTGTTTTCTTTGTGCACAAAAAGTATTCTCGTAGCTCGATGTCACATGGACTATTTTAACGATATCCTTACTACCTTTCAGGGCCTTTAATGTGGTAGTTGCATTGCTGTCTATTAGGGCTGCATGATTATGACAAAAATCGTGATTTTCGATTATTCCCTTGAAATTGTAATTGCGATTATTAATTACAATTATCACAATTTACATTTAATGATGTTTTGAATAGCTTTATACCAGTGTTTGAAGCAATGCATTCCACCTTTTTATATATAGTTTCTAATTTAAATATAAAAAAAGTAAAAATTTGAAAATGAAAACAATGAAAAAAAAAAAAACAACAACCTTAAGATAACCTGTTTGAAAAACACCTTATCATAAACATCCTAAGCAAGCAGAATAATGTAAGTGGATTTTTTTTTTGTATTAATTTTTATTAATTTATATATATATATATATATAATTGTGGCATCTGTAATTATAATTCCGATTAGAAATTTAATTATTGTGCAGCCCTACTGACTATGCAGGGTCAGAAAGCTCTTGGATTTCATCCTAAATATCTTCATTTGTGTTCTGAAGATGAATGAGATGAGTAATAAAAGTAATAAAAAAGTGTTTTCCAAATATTTGTAATATTTTGTATAGAAATAAATTATGCATAAGTGAATATTGTTTAAATCGAAATACACTCATATACTCTGATGACAATCGCTGAAAGATGTCAAGAAAACAGCGTTACTTTTACCATAGTAAAGAAATTCAGAGTCAACAGCTTGTTCCTAAGTTATTCCTAAAATATTCCTAAGTTTAAAAAAAAAAAAAACCTCTAGAATGGGGTATATTGCTAAATATGAGACACAATATGGTGTGTCTCAAAACCAGCTAAAAGCCATCGGGGTCAAAAGTGAGATAATGATACTGAGTGAATGCTCCTGACACATAGTATATATTGTTTAAGTATTGATTAGTATATCTGAGAATAAATCATATTTGAATATGATAGTTTGGGTTTTGTTGTTAATTTTAGCCTTTGCAAAAAAATGCCAATAAATATTTTTTGGGGAAAAATGTATCCTTTAATATTAAAGTAATGAGTCAAGTGAAAGGTTTCATTTATTGTTAACAGCATTAGTTGTGAAATCGAATTGAAATTGATCTCATGATGTATCATAGTTATATTTTTGAACTTTCATGCTAATTAAAATATACTGAGTGAAAAATAACTGACAAGTATTTGCAATATATTACTACTCAACATATCAGATTTTTGAACTGGATTAGGTGAGCAGTTTTATTTCTTGCTTTTTTTTTTTTTTTTTTTTTATTTTGTGACTTTTTTTACAGCATGACAAGCTAAAAATAAACAAAGAAAACAAGGTAATGTAGTATTTTATTTTAAAACGTCACATCAGAATGTTACAGCGAAAATCAAAAATACTCAGCAAGTATCACTGTTGAATGTGAAGAGCTGCTGGATTCAGTGCAGCAGGATGAAGCAGAGCAGAGAACTGCAGAGGAACAGGAAGCTGTGAGTGACACTCTGAGCACCGTTACACAGGTTCCCCTCACAGCATGAGATCTCACTCATATAAGTAATGAAATCTGGGCCATTGCAAAGAGATTTAGAGAGACAACCTTTAACGTCTGCTGTCAGTTCTTTCACTGTCACTGATGAAAAGAAAGAAAACAAAGGTTTACCCAAGCTGGAAATTGATAAACATCAAATGCTTAATCAATTTTTTTTCCCCAGGGTCTCACCTTTTGCTTTAAAGCAGCGGTCTTCACTCCCTGAACAGCTCACTCTGTTTGAGCAGCTCTGTCCATCACAAGAGTAACATGTCTTCCCATTGGGGACTTTAGAGGGATCTACAGGATGAAATTGTATATTTTATTTTTAAATATAAAATCTAATTAAATAACACTCTGTTAGTTGCACTATTCAGTCAAATCACAACTGACAAGCTGCACTATTGTACTGTATTTCCTGATTGAATGTTCTTTGGAATTAAAATGAATGTTGCTTTTAAAGTCATTTGCATATGGTCAGGAAAGCACAATACCTGGAGCATCTTGGGCGTTGCACTGGTCGTTGTTACAGCACACTGAAGAAACTTTTGCAGGACTGTGGCTCATGGATCCAGTTGCACAGTCAGCAACACAGCCTTTAAACTTTTTTTTAGTACTGACGCTACCTGAAAACAAGAATTTAGGGAAGACCCGTTTATGGAGATAAAATAATGCCATAAAGATTTGCATATGAAGAGTAGGTGTTGTGCAAGTGTACATAAGACTGTAAGCGTAAATTAAATTTGCACGCGCAAGAGAAGCTTTGTAAAAGTGTAAATCGCGTTTCAAGCGTAAGACAAAAAAATTTGCAGCATTTTACTGTTACTCGTAAGTGTAATTCATGTATTGTGAAACTGCAGCTTCATGCTTTCGCAAAATAAATACGATCTGCATTCTTCCGACTTCCATTTCTCCGCGCTTACACTTTTGGCACGTTCTTTTCGCTAAAATACGGTCAAAAGCACTGCAAGTCTGTGAACAGTGATTTATACACGAAAACAACAGTTTAAAGATCTGCAAAACGGATTGACTGTGTAGGACCAATCTGTATGTGTAAAAAAACAAACTGTTGCAAATGTCTAAATGACTTGTTGTGTATGTAGCACACAAAGTTGCCAAAATAATCAGATATGTACAGCTCCGTCTTTCTTTTATCTGTGCTTACACTTTTGGCACGATTCTCTCACTCACTGAGTTTTGGGAGCTTGAAGGGGAGGGCGGGGCCACCACCTTTCTGTAGCCAATCAAATGAGACTCTCGCTGACTCCATTTACTCTTATCTGATTGTTTCAATAAACACATCACACGCCAAAACATTTATCTTCATTTAGTTCTCGCTGCCGGTGGAATGGTACTTTTAATGTAGACATACAATAAAAATAAAATAAAATAAAATAAAAACATGATATAAGTTGTGTACCAGGCTATGTGTTCATACTAAATTTCGAGCTGTGTCCTTTTCCTCCTCAACAGGCAATATATGATAGTTTACTGTAATATTGTAATTTTGATGATACCTAATACTAAAACTGCCACGGGGTATATTTTACCCGTGGCTGTTTTTTTAAATGTAGCCTACATAACAGACTTTAAATAAAACATTCAAGTCTCCCAGTCATTGAATTTTACTAAAATGGTGTAATTTACAATCCTCTAAAAAAAAAAAACGTCTTTTACTTACTGAATTAGCAGTTGAGATTCAAAAATAAAGTCAAAATTAGTAAAAGAAGGCGATTTATGGATGCTGAAGAGGTTAAAAGCAATAAATGCCATTAGTCTGAGTCAGCATCTGACTGTGATCTCATATTTAGATGTTTCTTCATGAAAACAGTGGCATAATACACTGAAATAAAATGTTCTTTAGGCGTGTAAAAACGGTAGTCGTGTGCTTGGGTAAAATTTACCCGCTGGAGGTTTTTAGGTGTACAGCGACCCCTGGCGGTGCTAGTGTTAAACCTGGTATCTGCACTAGCAGCATAATTTGTAATTTATAATAACATGCATAATTTCACCTGTCTACTGATCAGGGACGATTCAAATTTTTTAACTAAAATTTGGTTCAATATAGTGAATATAATATTTATTTATTTCTTTTCACTTTAACATGTTTTAATTTAAGGAGATTTTACAATTTTTTTTTCAAAATCTTCAAAAATTTCAAAGTATACAATTGAGTGTTAAATACAATAAACAATAACATCAATAACATCAGCTATATATTAGGCTACATTTGCAACAGTTTGTTTTTTACACATACAGATTGGTCCTACGCACTCAGTCCGTTTTGCAGATCTTTAAACTGTTGTTTTCGTGTATAAATGACTGTTCACAGACTTGCAGTGCTTTTGACCGTATTTTAGCGAAAAGAACGTGCCAAAAGTGTAAGCGCGGAGAAATGGAAGTCGGAAGAATGCAGATCGTATTTATTTTGCGAAAGCATGAAGCTGCAGTTTCACAACACATGAATTACACTTACGAGTAACAGTAAAATGCTGCAAATCTTTTTTTCTTACGCTTGAAACGCGATTTACACTTTTACAAAGCTTCTCTTGCGCATGCAAATTTAATTTACGCTTACAGTCTTATGTACACTTGCACAACACCTACTCTTCACATGCAAATCTTTATGGCATTATTTTATCTCCATATCCCGCGCATCTACTTTTGCAATAACGAACTTAAGCGTGCAAAATACGCGATATGTAAATGGCCCCTTAAATGTCAAAGGTTGCATTTTCTTATTTTAAAGATTAATTCAATCTTAATATCAATTATATTGTTAGCATAAACAAATTAAACAGCATAAATCTAAACAGAATATTCCATGATTATAATTATAAATTCTGATAGGAAATTAGCAGTTCTGTGAGAAATTCCAGCATCTCCATTGGTAAAATATAACAGTGAATTTCAATCCATCATATTGAACTTACGTAATGTTGTTGTTACACTCAAGCACTTGGAGGATCCACTGGGACATGTTTTTACTGTTTGATGTGTACAATCACCCAACAGACCCGAACACTCATAACAGCTCAAAGAGTGTCCTAAAACAAAGAAAGGTAGCAAGAGAGAGAGAGAGGCATTAGTGATCTGTATTTGTACCCAGTAACATAACAAACACTATTTGTCTTTGTACCTGCAGTAGAAAGAACGAACAGAAGAAAAACTGAGATTTGCAGATCCATCTTTGATCAGGAGGTGAATGAAATAACATGTCTGTTTCAGTGCTCATTTTATAGCTTTTCAAAGGGGAGGGTCTTTATGAGCAAATGAAAGTTTAACAGAAGTAGACATTACACAGTATCATGTATCATCAAGTATTCATCTTATATGTAGGTAGTGGTGACAGTATTTGGGTTTTTTTATGTTTTGTTCAGCTCTGGTTTATTTTATTTTATTTATTTATTTAATATTAATCTAAAAAAAAAAATCTAAAAAACAAAAAACAAAAAACAAAACAGTAGACATTACTATGAACAGATACTGTAAAAAAGTAATTACAATGTATAAGTCTGCTTAAACCAATCCTCTTAAAGGGATAGTTCACCCCAAAATGAATTTTTTTTTTTACTTTTCATCATTTGTTCATCCTCATGTATTTCCAAACCTGTTTGACTTACTTTTTTCTGTGGAATGCAAAAGAAGATATGTGTGATATTCTGATATTCTGTTTCAGTTAAAATGGTGTCAACACACAGAATAATACTGTGTATTTCAAAGCACTTCAGTGGACCTTCAAGTACAAAAAATGTATAAATGGTTACTGTTGTTGTTACCGTCACTGTCACCACTGCTATAATAACAACAATACAAAATGTTCAAGTGGGTTAATTGACAAGGGATCTTTAAGAGAGGAAAAAAACAATAGTAAGAATGATGATAATCTTAATAATATAAAGTAGAAAAATAAAATAGGATACAATAAAAGAATGTGAGAGAAAGGGGGGATGGGGTGGGATCAGGGGAGATCATACACACTGTGTGGTACATGAAACATCCTGTTTAAACAGAACTGTAAGTTTCATTTTCTTGGAAATCATAAATAATTAGACTAGAGACATTAGAAAGACAAAAACTGAGCCTGTAATGACCCAGAACACACCACATTCTCAAGCACAACTAAAATTAGTGTCATTAAAGTCATTATTATTATTTTTATTATAATCGTTTTGCAAGGATCATACCCAGTGACAATAATTTTCTCTTTATGAAATATTACTTGAGCAACAACGTAATTTGTGTAAAAGGATGTGGTACATTTTTATGGCAATAGTAAGTGCAAACGTTGCTCTTTAGTGACAAAATAATAAAAGTTAATTTTCCTTTTAATTAATTAATTTAGTAGTTTTATTTTAAACATGCAAATAAAAAACAAAAACCTTTTGTTCCTTTGCATGCATTTTTACACAGCGACAAACCAGTGTTTAAGGAAGTGGTGATTGCTTTTGCTTTGATCATTTTGTACAAGAAAAATTCTTTAACCACTGGATGTTTTTAGGTGTTGCGACTGGCAGAGCTGGGCATAAATTAGTGCTGTCAATCGATTTTAAAAAATTAACTAATTAATTGCACATTTTTTCTGAAATTAATCGGTTAATAATAAAATAAATTTATATTGGTTAAACATGTCTGCTGTTATATTGCCCACTCTTATAGACCTTTCAGTACCAGATGTAAGCTCATTCTCTACTTTTGATAAATCTTTTGCAAGGCAAACATTGAGCGGTTTTGGCATGTGTTAGGCATGCATGCAACGTGTGTCTGTGGTTAAGTGGCTGTCGCCAGAAAAAAGATCATAATGCTTTTTGTTAGTCTGTATAGAGAGTGTGAGGTTTGTTGAATATAACAAATCTAAACCTTTTTCAGCATCTCTTGTTATGTTTTTTGTAATTTTCATCCTGAAGGCAAAACAAGCCAGCTTGTTGGATGAGTTTGTTCCACAAATGTCAAATGGAATACAAAAGTGCAAATACAAAATACCCTGCATATACTGGAGGACTGTATTGTATAACCTTACAAAACAGCATATAGTAAAATAAAATATAATATATAATATATATAAAATAATAAAATTATTATGACCTAATATTTTGTCTTAACATTTCAATGTCAACCTGTAACATGCAACAATGTTTACTTTCTAATTATTGCTATATTCAAACTGAATGTTTGAAGCTAACTGCTGAAAAACTATTTGTTTGGCAAACTCTTTTTGAAACTGTATTTTTTAAAAACTCTTTATTATATTCTATAATAGCTTTTTAGGAAAGTACACATTGACTGCAGATATCATGTTTTTATTTTACATTTAGTCTTTTATAGTGTTGCAGTATTTTATTTCAAAACAAAATCATGGTGAAGAGCAGCAGACCAACAAAACAAGCTTTTTAAGTAAAGTGTGAATCAAAACGCACATGACATTTGCGGTTTTCTGTGCTGCTGCAATAGAATCTGAAGTGCAGCTGCCCTCAATGAGACAGGAAGCAGAATGCAGAGGACACAACAACAGGAGGAAGCCCTTAGACACGCCATCTGATCAATCAGTGCTACTACTAATAATACATATTGCGCAATCTTATATTCAAGAGTGCTCTCTTAAAAAAAAAACTCTTTAAAAGTTCTTTACACATATTTTTATTATTTCTATTTAGGATTCTTTATTCTTATATTTCTATATTTATTGTATCATAATATGAAGATTTTAAAGGTGCAGTGTGTAATACGAGGATCTATTGACAGAAATGCAATATAATATACACAACTATGTTTTCAGAGGTATATAATAATCTTACATAATGAACCATTATGTTTTTATTACCTTATAATGAGCGATTTCTATCTACATACACCACGGTTCCACCTACATGGAAATCGCTATTTTGCGCAGCCATGTTTCTGCAGTAGCGCTAAACAGAAGAACTGTTGTAGATGTGTTTCATCACCAGTGTTGGGGAAAATTACTTTTAAAAGCTATGCATTACAATTTTGCGTTACTCCCTGAAAAAGTAACTAATTATGTTACTTAGTTACTTTTTTGGAAATTGTGTTACTTTTTAAATCTGGGCAGGGCTAGATTCTTTGTTTTTAGTGTAAAACAGTTCTAATGTAAAATAACTCTCGTTACTTATCTGAAAGAGTAACTCAGATTTTTCTTAGAAATTAAAAAGTAATGTGTTACTTTATTAGTTACTTAAAAAAAGTAATATTATTACGTAACTCGCGTTACTTGTAGTGCGTTATCCCCAACACTGTTCATCACAGAGTTATTCTTGCGAATAAAACACTTGACACGACAAACAAGCAACAATAATATTCGCAATAACATATCGATTCACATATTGGTTCACAATAGCTTCTCTATGTGCAATTTGAAACCTCACTGCTAGATACCACTAAAATTTATATACTGCACCTTTAAATATTCGAACTAGGAAAATCCCGCGGTGGAAGGCTACCCAACTTGTCACTGGTATAGTTTTGAGTGGGAGGAAAAAACCCAATATGGCGAATAAGCCCCGCCTTCTAAATGAAAGAGCCAATTGTTGATTAGTGAAGTCATCACATCACTGCAGCTGCCGTTGGAAGCCTTTTTTTAACGATATTGGAGCATGTGAAAAAAACTATTATGAGGTGGTTGTTGTCAGATTTCATTGGTGATTTCAAATATGTAATTTAATCGTAAGCTTGGTGAACCGTTTTGAAGAGTTTTATGTTTCCCTATTCAATGAGACAGGAGCTGCACTTGCGTGCACGAGAGGCATTTCAAAGATGGCGGCAGAGTGAAATGACTTACCTTAAAGGGACTTTGGTAAAATCCACTTTAAGTACACTTAGTACACTTCCATAATGTACTTAAAGTGCTATATTTTCTGACTGTACTTAAAATCAAATGAAGTGTTAGTGCTAATTATAATGAGCATTTATATTAAGTGTAGCACAGTTGGCAAAATGTACTTATAATAACTTTTACTTCACTAATATATTTTAAATAAAATCAATTTAATTTAAACTTAGGATAACTATATAAAAGTGCACTAACACAGAACTAGTTTTTAAATCATTCCAAAAAAAAAAAAAAAAAACACTTTTATGAAATATACTAATAAAAGTACTCTGTGTATTTTTTGCAGTTGTACAACTTTTACAAATTTATTTAGCACAAATATTCCTGTGGCCATAGTGGTCAGGCCAGAGGCCAAGGCTCCTGAACTACTTGCTCCGCCATGGCTTCCTGAACTGCCAGCTCTGCCATGGCCTCCCGAGCTCCCTGATCCGCCATGGCCTCCTGGACTGTTTGCTCTGTCATGGCCACCTGAGCTCCCTGATCCGCCATGGCTTCCTGAACTATCTGCTCCACCATGGCTCCCCGAGCTCCCTGATTCGCCATGCCTTCTTGAACAATCTGCTCCGCCATGGCTTCCCGAGCTCCCTGAGGAGCTCCTCCTCCTTTCCGGGAGGGGTGAATTATGTCACGCTTTCTTTGTGTTTTTGTTCCATTTTCCCTGTTCTTCTGCTGTTTCTTTTCTCATCTGTTACTATGTTTTTTTTAAGAATTACCCCACACCTGTTATTCATTTCCTCTCATTTGTCCTAGTATTTACATCCCATTCTGTTCAGTCTTTCTTTGTCAGTTCTCAGTCATCATAAGTTGTTTGCAATCCCGTTCTTCCTGTTTTTTTCGTTATTATTAAAATCATTTGTTTAAAACTACATTCTCCTTCGTCCACCTGCCTGCCTGCTACACAACACCCTGACAAAAGTTATGATAAGATAAAGTAATGTTTTATGGTCTAATGGCATCATCTAGTGAAGCTGTGTAGTATTAAAACAGCAAATATTATGTCGTCATTTATTCACTCTAAAGTCGTATGACTTCTGTTAAACATAAAAGGGAAAATTCTGTGTGACTGTGCTGTATATGCCCACACAGGGATGCAACTACAAAAATAAATAAATAAATAAATAAAATGTAATGAAAATGTTAGGGCATCACAAACATTAAATTCATTTAGCAGCAGTCGTCAGCTGATGTCATGCGCGTTCACGTGCTGGGCAGAAGATATTCAGCACAACAGTGGTCGCAGAGCAAGAGAACGTGGACTTACACCGAGAGAGACTGATAGGCATTGAATTACCACATTTGCTTACACTGTGTATCCTGTAGTTAAAATAGGATAAACATTAGGCTACACTTCATACTGCTGCTCAGGATCCTGCATTAAAAGAGGTAAGAACAGTTTTTGCTTTTACTTTCACTTTCGTTTTAGAATTTTTCGATTTAGGTTTGTAATGGGCTGGTTTATTGATTCTTGTCGAGGGTTTGTTCGGTGCACGCTAGAGTGCAGCAGGTATTTGTGAAGGTGCACGTGTTGTGCTTATTTTATTAGTATCATTTTACTGATTTATTCATTTATTGTCTGTAAATAACTGTCATTTAGTTTTGGCGCCATCTTGTGTTGTAGATTATACCAGATGCCCTGACTAAACGTACATATTTGATGCGACAACAT
Organism: Labeo rohita; assembly: GCF_022985175.1. Classification (NCBI taxonomy): domain Eukaryota; kingdom Metazoa; phylum Chordata; class Actinopteri; order Cypriniformes; family Cyprinidae; genus Labeo; species Labeo rohita. Next base: position 29,190,126 of record NC_066889.1, read on the forward strand.
GAAAAACAAAACATTCCTAAAAATTTGCGATGTGCTAACGATGGTTGTGAAAACTGGCAGAATAATAATCCGAATAATCCGAAACTCACCTTGCTAGAGTGATTGAGAAGAGAGAGTAATGAATTAGAGAAAGAATAATTGCTTAGTCATCTATGAGCATAGGAAAGATAAAAATAGACTGCAGCAATTTAGCAAGACCAAATGGTGTATTTTTTAATAGTGTGTAATTAATTCTAGTGTATAATTATAATTAAGGCAAAACACTAAGCGAAACCTTTATTTATTCACACACTGATCACAGATTTGGGGCTATTTGGCTGTTCATATAGTGTTGTTTCAGTCCATGTATTTCATAAAGTGTTTCAGAAAACGTGTTTATTTCATTACACTATTTGTTTATGTTCGTCGGTAAATTTAAATTTCAATGCATATCTTTAAGGGCATGATTTTTTTCTCCACTTACATACACCGAACTTGTGCCAAAGTAATTGTCATGATCGGGGCTGTGGGTCTTCCCTCAGCCTCTCGAGGTCGCTGTTCCCCTTGCACTGCACTCCCCTGATTGTTCACGTCTGTCTTGTCATTTGCACTGATTACACTCACAGCTGTTCACACTCTGGACTATTGTATAAGAACTCTCACTTCTCACTCCTGTTTAGGTCTGCATTGTCTATTGTCTATTGTCTTCGTGTGTGTTCCTCTGTTTTGATTCTAGTCGTGTTGTGCCGTGTTGGCCTTCTGGTTTATGTTTATTTGTGTTTTGTTTCATTAAATTTTCCCTTCCCCTGCATTTTGGACCCTCACCTTATTTCTCTGTTACGAACGTGACAGAATGCAGACCTCAAAGATGGGTCCAGCGGGGAGGAATTTTTTCGGGGAGGCGGCGTCCCCCGTTTAGCGGCGGCGAGCGCCCGCTTGGGGGCGGCGACCACCCGCTCTGTTCCAGATACGGCGGGGATGTCTTTTGAGGCGGCGTCGGCCGCTCGTTTTGAGTTTATCTACGCCTGTCTGGCGGGGATGGACACCTGTAGGGCCGAGGCTGCGCAGATGCGGCCCTGCTTTCTGGCGGGGGCGGAGACGCTCTTCCGCGGGCAGGCGGCGGCATCCGCTATCTCCGTTCCTGACGCGGCGGTGACCGCTCTCTCTGGTCCGGACGCGGCGGCGACCGCGCTCTCTGTTCCGGACACGGCGGCGACCGCTCTCTCTGTTTCTGACGCGGCGGCGACCGCTATCTCCGTTCCGGACGCGGCGGTGACCGCTCTCTCTGTTCCGGACGCGGCGGCGACCGCGCTCTCCGTTCCTGATGCGGCGGCGACCGCTATCTCCGTTCCGGATGCGGCGGCGACCGCTATCTCCGTTCCTGACGCGGAGGCGGCTGCGCTCGCTGTTCCTGACGTGGCCCTCATCGTGCCTTCTGTTCCGGACGCGGCGGTGACCGCTCTCTCTGTTCCGGACGCGGCGGTGACCGCTCTCTCTGTTCCTGACGCGGCGGTGACCGCTCTCTCTGTTCCGGACACGGCGGCGACCGCTATCTCTGTTCCTGACGCGGCGGTGACCGCTCTCTCCGTTCCGGACACGGCGGCGACCGCTATCTCCGTTCCTGACGCGGCGGTGACCGCGCTCTCTGTTCCGGACGCGGCGGCGGCCGCTATCTCCGTTCCTGATGCGGCGGCGACCGCTATCTCCGTTCCTGATGCGGCGGCGACCGCTATCTCCGTTCCGGACGCGGCGGTGACCGCTCTCTCTGTTCCTGATGCGGCGGCGACCGCTATCTCCGTTCCTGATGCGGCGGCGACCGCTATCTCCGTTCCGGACGCGGCGGTGACCGCTCTCTCTGTTCCGGACGCGGCGGCGACCGCGCTCTCCGTTCCTGATGCGGCGGCGACCGCTATCTCCGTTCCTGACGTGGAGGCGGCTGCGCTCGCTGTTCCTGACGTGGCCCTCATCGTGCCTTCTGTTCCGGACGCGGCGGTCACCGCTCTCTCTGTTCCGGACGCGGCGGTGACCGCTCTCTCTGTTCCTGACGTGGCGGTGACCGCTCTCTCTGTTCCTGACGTGGCGGTGACCGCTCTCTCTGTTCCGGACGCGGCGGCGACCGCTATCTCCGTTCCTGACGCGGCGGCGACCGCTATCTCCGTTCCTGACGCGGCGGTGACCGCTCTCTCTGTTCCGGACGCGGCGGCGACCGCTATCTCCGTTCCTGACGCGGCGGTGACCGCTCTCTCTGTTCCGGACGCGGCGGCGGCCGCTATCTCCGTTCCTGACGCGGCGGTGACCGCGCTCTCTGTTCCGGACGCGGCGGCGACCGCTATCTCCGTTCCTGACGCGGCGGTGACCGCGCTCTCTGTTCCTGACGCGGCGGCGACCGCTATCTCTGTTCCTGACGCGGCGGTGACCGCTCTCTCTGTTCCGGACGCGGCGGCGACCGCTATCTCCGTTCCTGACGCGGCGGTGACCGCGCTCTCTGTTCCGGACGCGGCGGCGACCGCTATCTCCGTTCCTGGCGCGGCGGCGACCGCGCTCTCCGTTCCTGACGCGGCGGCGACCGCTATCTCTGTTCCTGACGCGGCGGTGACCGCTCTCTCTGTTCCGGACGCGGCGGCGACCGCTATCTCCGTTCCTGACGCGGCGGTGACCGCGCTCTCTGTTCCGGACGCGGCGGCGACCGCGCTCTCTGTTCCGGACGCGGCGGCGGCCGCTATCTCTGTTCCGGACGCGGCGGCGACCGCTCTCTCTGTTCCGGACGCGGCGGCGACCGCTCTCTCTGTTCCGGACGCGGCGGCGACCGCTCTCTCTGTTCCGGACGCGGCGGCGGCCGCTCTCTCCGTTCCTGACGCGGCGGCGACCGCTCTCTCCGTTCCTGACGCGGCGGCGACCGCTATCTCTGTTCCTGACGCGGCGGCGACCGCTATCTCTGTTCCTGACGCGGCGGCGACCGCTATCTCTGTTCCTGACGCGGCGGCGACCGCGCTCTCTGTTCCGGACGCGGCGGCGGCCGCGCTGCACGGGCCTGGCCCACCGTCCCTCCCCCTGAGTTGCCTTCCTCCGTACCTCCTCCCTCCAGACTTTGGGAACGTCTGGAAGCCGTTCCGTAGGGAGGGGGTACTGTCATGATCGGGGCTGTGGGTCTTCCCTCAGCCTCTCGAGGTCGCTGTTCCCCTTGCACTGCACTCCCCTGATTGTTCACGTCTGTCTTGTCATTTGCACTGATTACACTCACAGCTGTTCACACTCTGGACTATTGTATAAGAACTCTCACTTCTCACTCCTGTTTAGGTCTGCATTGTCTATTGTCTATTGTCTTCGTGTGTGTTCCTCTGTTTTGATTCTAGTCGTGTTGTGCCGTGTTGGCCTTCTGGTTTATGTTTATTTGTGTTTTGTTTCATTAAATTTTCCCTTCCCCTGCATTTTGGACCCTCACCTTATTTCTCTGTTCCGAACGTGACAGTAATGCCTCGTTTGCACAGCTAAACATAACATTTCAGGAAACTTGTTTACAATTCTTAATGTAACTAAGACTGTGGGGAATATTAGTTATTTTATCCTATTCATCTGGGGTGTCTCACTTTAATTATCCTATAATTTTTTATATCCTTCTGCAAAAATATCTCACATGTACAAGTTGTTATATAATTGATAAATCATGCCTTTATGCTAAAAATATCAGACTGAGTCCTGGATGCCAATTCCTGTCAGAAAATAACCGTTTTGTCTGGTAATAGAACAACTAGTAACAGAGTTGTCTAATGCCCAAAACCTGTAAATGGCAAGTCTTGTCTGGTACCTAAAACAGTATCAACAGTCTTCTAAACACCTTGAAAAGGATACATTATCTTATCACTTACTCATGAATGCAATATCCCTTGAAACCACACAATTATGAGGCTAAACAACAACAAAATAATATAAAAATATAAATGACTAATCAATGAATTGAAATCGGTATAAATGGTTTAAATGGTTATTCTAAATTAATTTAAGATTAAATGAAATAAAATAATTAAATGATAATTATAAATGAATGAATGAATAACTGAATAAAAGAAAGAAAGTAAAACGCAACACAAATGTACAGAATCCTTAGATCCTTCATAATTCAACTCTAGTTCTGGAGCCCCCACAGTGCACATTTGACATGTCTCACAAACCCAGTGAAGCAGCAAGGCAGCTTTCAGACACAGTTAGTGAGATTTGACACCACAGTTCTAATCTGTTCTTGAGAAAAAAAAAATAAAAATACAGCACCACAATGCCTTGTCTATATTTCTGTTTTCATTTTTAAGTTTAACCTTTGATATTTGCATTTACTTGTGATGTTTTTATATTATTTGGATGTAGTTTTTTTTTTTTTTTTGCAAATTATTGATCATTGTGACAGCTGTATTTTTATTTTTTAATTGCAGGCGATAATGGGAGGATCAGAGGTGAGTCATGTTTAAAGAAAATGTTTACACTTTATATATATATACATTCTTAGATGATAACGTTGTTTTTAACAACAAAATGTTCTGATAGTAATTCTGCTTATGTGATACTATACATCTACATTCATTAATTTAGCAGATGCTTTGAACCAGTGTGATTTAAAAATGAGGAATAGGCTATGTGTAAATATATTATTGAACTTACTTTTTAAGGTACTCATGTTGTCCAACACGTTCTCACTCCCAACTCATCACATATTGACGTTTGGTCAGGACCCTTTAGCGTCACTTTTGACGCTCAGTGTACCCCTTAAGCGTTATTTTTCGACTGGGTCCCCCAGTGCTTTAAATAAGAATCCCTTGGCGTCAGTGTGCTGATGCGAAAGGCACTGGGAATTTTATCGTCATGATTACATTTTATATTGGGTATTAATATTGCTATTATTGCATATATGTTGGGGTGTGATTTTTTTTTTTCAGTGCAAACAGTTTAATTTATAATACACTATTTACACATTTAACCCAACCCCTGCCCCTAAACCTAACAATTTGTCGACAAAACACAAGATATAACAGGCAGATACAACTATATTTATAATTTATTCAAAAAGTATTAATATTTCAAGTGTTCCGAGGCAAAACGATTGATTTGTGAGAAGAATAGACGCGATCGCCGTCTCCGTCCTGTGTGCCGCTGCAGTCTGTCTGACTGTTCGCGAGTTCAAAAAATGCCGACAGCCTTTCTACCAGTGTTGCCAACTAATTTTCAGATACAGTTGCTAAAGGAAGGTCGATTTGTTGCTAAAAGTTGCTAAATGATGTTGTGATGTCATTGCCTAATCACGACGCAAAGTTGTCACAACATCAAATCTTAACAAAAAAAAAAAGTAAAATAATATGCATAATATAATGTCAACATATACATAACTGTATTTTTAAATACACTGAATTATTGAACACTTACACATTTTTAAATGATTACAATTTTAGTTTATCTTCTAATGACTAGTAAACTAATAATACTACAAGAAGTTCTCAATAATTCTGCTTTAAGCAGTGCATTAGTAGTTAGTTAGTATGCTACACTCTAAGGAAAGTCTGTAAAATAGGGCACAATCTACTGTTAATATGAAATTTGTATTGTTTTTTTTTTTTTTGTTGTTGTTGTTGTTGTTTTTTTAATTATGCATGGTGTTTTCGGGTTATAGGGTTCCAATGGATAATAGATAATGGATAATGTCCTGGAAAATTACTAGTATATTTTCCATTTTTCTTACAGTGTATTAACTTGTCAACAATCACAGGTACAAGCTACTAACAAAGTGTATCATAAATGAACAATTATTATTATTAAATTGAACAATTGCAAAGAGCAGCAAACTCAATTTGCGTGATGTGTGTACTGCTAGGCATCTTTAGTTTCCTCTTTTTGTGTAATTTGGATGGAAAATGTGTGCCTTTTTGTCTAAGTCACTTATCAAAAGTTGCTAAAAGTTGCCAAATAAATTTTAAAAATTGCTAAATTTATTGCTAGGTGCTGTTGGAAGAAAAAGTTGCTAGGGTAGTCTGAAAAGTTGCTAAATTTAGCAACAAAATTGCTAGGTTGGCAAAACTGCTTTCTACAGCCTTGGTTGTGAAATGTTATTGGCTCTTGGGTGTCTCGTGACCTAATGCGTCACGCTAATGTTTGGAAGTATCTTTTTGAATGAAATGTGAGCGCGTTAACGGAGTGGGATCATTTTCAGCGATTAAAACCTTCAGTCTTTGCATAAAGAGAGCGCATGGCTTCAGCAGACTTGAAATGCAATATGGCTTGTTTGTAATGCTTTTATACTGCTTGTTTATGGTCAGTTTTTGCAATAAATACCTGTGACTGTACTTATATCTGTCTGCTACGTCTTTTATATTGTTTAGAAATGGGTAGGTTTAGGGTAGGGGTGGGTTTAGGCATTTTTACAAATGCATGCAAACCATTAAATTAACACAAACAACTGAAAACAACGGAGGACCCTGTGCATCGAAAAATGACGCAAAAGGGTCCTGACCAAGCGCCAATATGTGATGACCAGAGGACACTCCTGTGTTTTTTGTTTGAGCCCATAGCTTGTCACGTGTTTGTTTGTGCCATGTATCTATTGTCTTGACCCCACCCTTCTTGTTACCTGGTTATTGCTTCAGTTCATTCACCTGTCCTCCCTTGTTACCCACCTTGTTTGCTTCCCTATTTATTCTCCCCGTGTGTTTATCCTGTGCTAATCTGTCATCATATGTTTCCTCATTGCTGTCTTGATCTTAAGTTTTCCCCCCTTGGGGTTGTTTTTGTTTAAGTTTATTAATTAATTAAACCCATTTCATTACTGTGTTTGAGTCCTCACCTCATTGCTACCTGGAATCCTGACACATGTAGGTTGAATTCAAGTAAATTGAGATGCTTTTGACTTTTCAATGTCAAAAAGTAGCTCAATTAAGCTAAATTTATCATTCATTGCAGCTGACATAATGGGTACACTTAAGGTTTTGGTTTGCACTTAATGAAGACTGCAATACTCATACATGTATCAGAGACTTATCAGAGATCTCTGAGAACACAGTTAACAATACAAGACACTACAAGACTTTTTTTCACAAAAATTTTGGAGTGTTTTAGAAATTTAAAAACATTTTAAAAATCTATCCTTACCTATATTTACCTATATTTATTATAGATGCACTATCGCTTTAACATATCTTCCATACATTCAATTCCCCTGTATAATTTGTATATAGAACATCTGTACTTACATTATATTGTCTATTGTTTATTGTCTTTTTACATATTTTATTCTAATCGCTTGTTTATTTATCTATTGTTTGTGTCTTTTCATATATTTATTCTAATCACTTGTTTATTTTTGTTATCTGTGTCTTGTCACTTGTGATCCTGTCTGTGCACTGCAGCTTCTGTCACCAAGACAAATTCCTTGTGTGTGTAAACACACTTGGCAATATAAAGCTCTTCCTGATTCTGATTCTGAAAATCTAATGCTGATCTCACAGGAGAACTTAACTATTTCATGTGGTGGTGATTTCATATGACTTTGATGTGAACTGTCCATTTTTAGAAAAAAATGTGAGCATGAAAGCCTCCCCTAACCTCACTGGTAAGCATAACCGTCTCAGCAGCATAAGCAAATTGTACGAAAACTTATGAATGACATCATATAAATTCATATGAATTGACAGAATTTAGAAGATATAAAAATGAAGCTGTATGTTTCCAAAGGTAGAGAGATGACAGGATGAGTAGTGTTCCTTTAGATTAAACAGATTGGAATAAATTAAATTCACTGTAAGTGCTTTGAATAAAAGAACAATTCTCTAAATGACTGAATTAAGAGTGAATGTAAAATAATCTGTGAGAAACAAAGTATAAAAAAGCACATAATAATTATGAAAATGTAATGTCACATCATACAGTCAACGCCAGGGCCTCCACCTGAGGAGAGGAAGACAGAACTGGAAAGAAGAACTGATAAGAAGAGAGAGAGAACTGGAAAGAAGAGAGAGAGAATTGGAAATAAGAGAGAGAAACTGGAAAGAAGAAAGAGAGAACTGGGAAGAGTAGTGACAGAACTTCGTACAAAACTTGACACTGTATGTTATAAATTTCCAGAGGCAGCAGCAGCTGACCAGCCAGGTAAAAGCACAGGTGTGATGGCACAATGCACTGAAAAAAGAGTGTAGGATTTAAATGTTTACATAATGTACATTGGTTACACATGAATCAATTAGGTTAAACAAACATAATTTGTTTATGTAATTTCAACATGATAGAATGAAGTAAATTTTAAGTGACCTGATTAAGTAATCTCAAGTTGATTTTACTGTGTATGGTTCCCTGACAGAATTAATTCATTTGGTTTTTATATTTTTTGTCACATGACTGAATTATAAGATTGTACAAAGTAGATAAGAAGCTATTAGTTAACAATAGCACATCTCAGCATACTAAATGCTAAGCATTAAATGCATCTTGAGCAAAACTGAAATAACATGCACTGTATCAGCCTACAGCCTTAGCAAATGCTCCATTCTTGTACAAAATAGTAACCCAGTTAGTTTAAATGGTTCTAATAATTTCAAAAATGTAAAATAAAATGCTATAAAGTTTCGCTCTTTTGAATCTTACACAAAAACATAAAATAACTGTCAGGGATCTGCAAGAAATGGGACCCAGACGCAAATGAGCAGACAAGGGTTTTTTATTAACAAGACCGTAGACTACAGTAGTCAGCGTTTAAAGTGGATCAAAAAAGTTCATCAAAGTTGTCCTAAGACAAGAACAGGTATTGTTTTGGTTTTAGGACAATGTAGATAAGAAGTTATAATCCACTTCAAATGTTGACTACTGTAGAGCAGCGTTTCCCAACTCCAGTCCTTGAGAAAAAATCGTTTGCGACAAGCCTCGAACGTTCGTGGGTTTGAATTTTAAGGCTTAAAATCAGCCTTAAAATTGCTGCCAGCTTTAGAGAGCTACTGCCAGGCAGTAGGGGTCAGTGGCCAGGGAAATCTGGATAGAGGGCAGGACAGAACCAGACACAATAACAAACAAGAGGAGACTCAAAACAACCCAACAGGACAGGCCAAAAGAAACAACAAATAGGAAGGCAAAAAAAAAGAGAAGAACAATGGGTAAAGGGACAAAATGTAAAAAAAAAAAAAACAAAAAAAAAAAAAAAAAAAAAAAAAAAAAAAAAACACACACACACACACACACAGGATAACCAAAACTAACCAAAGAAAAATTAGTAATACATAAATAAATAAGAGCCAAGATCCTATAGAGAACTGAAATTGCAGAAACAAAGTGAAAAAACAATTCTAAATCAAAAGGAGAAACAAGACTAGAATGCACAAAATAAATAAAGAGTAGAAGAGGACTAGAGAAAAAAAATAGAAACAAGGGAAAAGGAGAAAATATACAGGGAAAGAGATATTTATTTAAAAAAAAACAGGAACCTGACAATAACACTTCATTTTATCAGTTTTATGCTCCTCATTAAGTCCAAAGCAAAGTATGAACTACAGTTTATAAGCAGAAATCATTTTTGAATACTTGATTGGGTCACTTTCATCCTATATATTTTAATCTAATACATTAAGCACAGAATTACAAAGCAAAGGTAACAAATTTAGAAGAAATAAGTTTTAGAAAATAGGCTAATATGTTTTAGGTGACTGGATGATATGTGTTTTCCTGTTTTCTCCATGTGGATGAAACACACAGAACACGTGGTACTAACTTTACTGGAGTATCGCAGACATATATTGGAGGCACAACAGATGCTGACTCAAATACTGAAAACTATGCGACGTGACAGCAAAGAACATAATCCCCCGAACAGTAAGAATTATTTAACCTATGCACATTTTAGTGAACATGATGACAAAGAATCATGAAATAATTATAATTTCATAGGATATACCAAACTTTCACTTTTGGGCTTCTAGTGAAAGAATAAATAATGTTATTAAATCACAACTCTGTACAATGGATTAAAATAAATCCAACATACATTTAACATACAGTACACCTATAATAAGACCTGTATTTTTACTCATTGTTGGAAGCAACACATTACAAGTAACACACTGTTTTATTTGAATATATTTACTGATAAAATCAATTGAAAACCTCTTTCTTCCCACAGCGTTGTCAAATAGACCTATGCAGTGCATGAGTTGGGCAAATATCTGCATGACATCCGTTGTTTGCTACTAAATCTAACGGTTTTCCCCTCTCCTGAACCACTTTGCTTTCAATTCTTCACTGTTTAATAATGTCAAACAAGCTAGTGTAAACACATTTTAGTGTTATAGTCACATTTGAATGCAAAGTAATAGTAACAGAATAATGTAGCATCACATTTACAAGTAATGTTTCCTAACACTGCTGTTACAACTAACGTTCATGGAAGAAATAAACATATGGCATCTAAATATTCTGTCTGTCTATCTGTCTATTTTCATCAGTGCCTGAAAGTGAGCCAAAACCTCCAGCTACCCCCTGAATGGACCACGACTGCACTGAAGCAAATTAAGGGATTTTTCAGATATCCAGTGAAGATTACAGATGATCAACTGATTAATCAGCTGATCAATATATGATATGATATATATGATTTATAATTAGTGTGATTAGTGTGATTACTGTGTTTTACTGTTTATGTAGTGGTGTTTTCTGTATATAGTTATACAGAGATTACAAGTTGTTATCTACTTTCAAAATGCTTAGCATGAACCAAAAAAGAAAAGCAAAGTAAAAGAAAAAAAAAAAAAGCTGCCATGGGGCAGTACCCTTTCAAAAGGTATAGATGCCATTTAGGTACTATTATACACCATTTAGAGGTAAATACTGTTTTTGATCACTTGTGTGTGTTTTTTTTTTTGTGTGTGTGTTGTTCTGAAACTTTTAACAGTATTATGACCCGGTTTTTAACGTTGCCTGTTGTTGTTTGAGCTGCTGTTCTTTCCAATAAGATGAGATCATTTCCTGGAGGAAGATGTTATCATTGAGAGGGACACAAGCCAAAAATCTTAAGACAAAACACTCTATAGACAGGGCTCAGATTTTGCAAGTTCATCAACTGCTGAAAGTGACAGAGGCCAAAACACCCGCATATGTAAAATTAGAGATGAAACTGTTACCGGTTTGGACAATAAACCAAAAACAATTTTTTAAATGTAATAAAAAATGTAAAAAATGTAATTATTATTAAAAAAAAAACATATTTAACGTAAAATACGTATAATAAAACTAATTCTAATTTTGAATACTATTTAAGACGATTTGGGACGCTGCAGTAGTGTTTATAAGCGCGGCATTGCTTTGTTTACAGTAGTTCTGTCAGACAGTGAATTTACGTTTTCATTCAGCCTGTCTGCAACTTTTTGTTTAGATGAATGTGAAAATTGGACCACCATCAAGGAAAACAAGCTTAGGTTAATTTAAAAAACGTAATACTTCGGCAGCCAATGTAGAATTGTTTATGGAGCAGATAAAGTGTATAATTTGTCTCATCCTTAAAAATGATTTAACCCTTTAACTGTCACTCCCATTTTTGAACATAGACATAAAAATGCACTATTTTTTATAATTCATGAATGAAACATTTTGTAATATGATTTTGATGTACATTTTTCATGGTAATGCAATGTCTGATTTTAAAATGCCTTTCAAATGATGAATTTTGAAGATTTTAAGTTTTGAACTATAATTATGATATCTAAAGCTTGATAAGGAAAAAGGAAACGAAGAAAGTCTTTTTAAGGTCATAAGTCATGTTATGAAGTAGATTTTTTTTTTTTTTGCACTCTTGATATATATTAATATATTACTTTTCCTACATAATTTGTAACACAAAAATATGGTAAAATATCTATTTAGGAGTCTTTTTCCAATGATGTATAGTTTGTCATGATTAGATTAGGATTAATTTGTAAGAGTGGATGGTGACAGTTAAGTGTTAAAGGCTGAAATGTGAGGTTTATAATTTTTTTTTTTAATAAACTTTTTTGTTGTTTTTGTTAAAACTTTATTTCAACATGTAGTACATGTTAGTAGATAACATGTAATGTTGTAAGTCAACCAACCTATATTTTTTTTTTTATTTGTTTAAAACCTGGCCATTATTTTAATGTCATTATTTTAACCTGGAGCTCATCACGCTCAAAACTGTAGAGATGACAGTGGACTTCCGGAGAAAGCCCCCTGCACTCACCCCTCTCACCATCATGAACAGCACTGTGGCTGCAGTGGACTCATTCAAGTTCCTAGGAACTAACATGTCCCAGGACCTGAAGTGGGACATTCACATTGAAACCCAGCAGAGGTTGTACTTTCTTCGTCAACTGAAAAAGTTCAGTCTACCACAGGCACTGATGACACAGTTTTATTCAGCTGTTATCGAATCAGTTCTGTGCTCTTCTATAACTGTCTGGTTTGGGGCAGCCAGCAAATCAGATATAAGAAGACTGCAACGGACTGTTAGAACAGCAGAAAGGATCAAGTGAAGAAACGGGCAGGAAACATCATCCAAGACCCTTCTCACCCCGGACACAACCTGTTTGCACTTCTCCCCTCAGGCAGACGCTACAGATCTCAGAGCACTAGAACATCTAGGCATAAAAACAGCTTTTTCCCAAATGCCATCTTCCACTTTAAACAGATAAAACATGAATCATTGCCTGGGTTCTACGATTCATTTCTGTATTTTTTTCTCCATTTCTAATTATTGTCTCTTTCTGTAGTATTATTATGTAAATACACATGCACATCTCTTATTTATACAGCTGTATATAGAGTAAATAATGCACAAATCTGTACATAAATCTTCTGTTCCAGATTCATACATATTATTATTTATTTAAGTTTTTATTTTATTTAAATGTTTTCTCTGTTCTCATGTCAGATATGTATGTATGTATGTATATATGTATGCATGTATGTACCAGGAGCACCTTAAAAAAAAAAAAACACAACAAATTCCTCTTGTGTTTCCGCACACTTGGCGAATAAAGCTAATTCTGATTCTGATTCTGATTAATGTTTATGAGAACAAAAAGTGTAGAGTTTTGCTAATTTATTTGTTGTTTGTCAATTTTCAACATAAAATATTAATATTGATAACCATTATCATTTTGGTCACTATTATCATGATATGAAACTTTGATACCCTTTTATCTTTTTGTAAAATGCCTCACAGATTCCAATATAATTTTTGTGGCTTTTGGGGAGCTGATATAAAGTCAATATTAACATAGTGGAGGAAATATAAATAACATTTGTGAATGTTTAAAGACAATACAGATGCATAACATCTTCCTCTTATGTTTTTATACCACTGATAAGAAGAAGATTAAATAAGGAAAGAGTGTAAATTTGTATTTTTGCTATATGAATAAATGTAAATATACAAAGATGTCTTTTTCATTGATTATGACATTCTTGTATATAGTCTAGAGACAATGACAAAGGGTAACACTTTTTGTTACTGAGTGTCAATTTCTCTTTCCTGGACCTCATGCTTTTCTGGAGAAGAAAATGATTAATCTGAATGCTGAACAGTGAAACAATTGTCTCTGAAGAAAAATCAACTTCAAAAAGATGTGGAGCAACTTCCAACCTGGATGGAAATTGTAGAAAGTGTCAGAGTGAAATAAGATGTTTATGACATTAATAACTTTTACACATGAAATAAAAAAGCGAAAAGGGAGAGTGGGCAAATGCAAACGGAAGGTCAATAGTCCATTGAATCGAAACATGAGCTTCATTCTTCTGGTTGTAAGTATTTATGACTATACATTTAAGACCAGATATTTTAACAGTAATTATTAGTGCTATTAAAAGTGCCAATTAAATTAGGCTACAATTTAATATGCAAACATCCAGTTAGACCATTCATAAAATAGCTGATATGCTTAATTTTTATTATAGCATCTGAGCACAATGATGAAAAAGATGGAGAAGCAAAGGAAGTGAATCACAACAGGATGATGACATGGGACAGCATGAAATCAGATGCGTCCATTAGTAAGAAATGTCTGATTTTTACACTTACAGCTTTCATAAGACTTTAATCAGTAATGCAAGGTATTGTAGGCCTAACAAAAACGTTTTTTCATAGGGTTAAATGAACTTTCTGAAATAATAAAGTACTGGCAGATCTTTATACACTTATTCTTTGCATTAAAGCATTTTAGATATTTAGCAGCATTAATAAATTGAATGATAAAATACCAAGGTAATTTCTTCTTCATTTATTTTAAAAGATTAAAGATTAAGACATAAAATGTCTTGTTCTTCATACTTTTGAATGGCTAAATAGTTTTCTTAAAGCAGCAAGTAGGCCTAATGTTTTCTGTTTTATTTAGACTATATGAGTAGCTCTTTCTTTTAAACAATGTCTGTTCATTGGATGAGCACATCTTCAGGCTGCTAATCTACAGAGTGACATAATCATATAAGAGTCAAATAATAATGTTAATAGAAATAATTCAGTGCAGGGTGTAACTGTATTTTGATTATAATACTGTAGTCAGATTAGAGAGTGAAATACCTGTGGTACAAGATAGAAGGGTAAATAACAAGTAACGTTATATGGTCTAATAGCGCCATCTAGTGAAAATAGCAGTGTATTAAAACAGCCAATATTCTGTCCTTAATGAGCTTACTTACCCTCATGATTTCTGTGGAACATAAAAGGAAAGATGTGACTATGGTGTTTTATTTATACCCACATAAACATGCAATAACTACATACAGATAAATAAAATAAATTAAAATGGAAGGGGATCACAAACATAGACTATATTAAATTTATTTAGCCGCATGCATAAACTGACGTCATGCGCGCGCACGCGGATAAATAAAGAAATTCGGCAGCAGGCTGCAGCTCAAGATACTGATATGACTCATAAACAGGCAAGAACGACTTTTCCTTTCACTTTTGATGTAAAAATGATGAGAATGCTGATGTTTGTTTTGGGGTTGTTATGGTCGTGTACGCTATTTTACCTATAGGTTTTTTTGTTGTTCTTGTTGATGATGACGATGATGATGATGATGATTCGTGTCCTTGTTGTGTTTACAGGCAGCATAATGTTGCCAGATCTTGCATGAGTCAGAGTTTTGAATTATAGAGGAAGAATTGCCAAGTCATTCTGCAGCACAGGAAACGTAAAACAGACTGCATCAATTTAGCAAGGACAAATAATGTATTTTAATAATTAGAAATAAGGTTCACTGCAGACCGGATTGGTCATTTTATGAGATTTTGGCAATTTGGCTTCTAAGAAAGTGTTGTTTCAGTCTAGTGGACTAAACTGTTTTTTGTTGTTGTTGTTGTTGTTGTTTTTAAATATAACACTTTATCTATTTGCATTTGCAGATTTCAGTTTCACTTCATATCTCATATCACTTCATGTCAAAATGGGGGCATCAGAGGTGAGTCATATTATTTATAGTCATTCTAATACTATATTAATATAATGTTATATAATTTACAATTATTAGTTTATAGTAATTTTGATGCAGCTTACATATTCACATTTATAGATGATGCAATTGTGATACAGTAGAAAAAAAGTTGTGATGCAATAATTCTGCATTTGTTCATAGCAGATGCTTTGGTTCAATGTGACTTACAAATGAGGAATATGTGTAAATATATTATTAAACCTTTAAAGTTACTTATGTAGGGTGAATTCAGGCAAATAGAGACACTTTCGACACACAGAGAGAAGACACAAACAGAGAAGAATATATACATTGAAGTGACTTTGGATAAAAGCATTTTTTTTTTTTTCAGTGCATGAATGAATGTGAATGTAAATCATAAACGCTACAATAAATTGTAATGTCACATCATACAGTCGCATGCAAGAGCTCTATCTGAGGCAAGAAAGAGGGAGCTGGAGAGAAAAGAGAGAGAACTGAATAAAACCACGGAACGAGCGACAGAACTGGATGAAAGTACAATGGAACTGTATAGAAGTGTGACAGAACTGGATAAAAGTGCAATGGATCCAGATATTAGAGAGAGAGATCTGGAAAGAAGAGAGAAAGAAGTGGAGAGAAGAGAAACAGAACTGGAGAAAAGACTGATTGACCAACATAGACCACAGATGTGCTGGTTTTTAAGCGAGACTGTACTGGGAAAAAGAGAGATGGAACCTAGATATTAAAGAAATAGAGCAGGAGAAAAGAGCAATGGATCCAGATATTAGAGTGAGACAACCAGAGAAGAGAGTGATGGAACTGGATAACAGAGAGAGAGAACTGGAGAAAAGAACAATGGAACTTGATAGAAGAGCGATGGAACTGGATGGAAGACTGATGGACCTGCATGTGGAACTAACTAGAAGAGCGACAGAAATGGATATTAGACAGAGAGAAATGGAGAAAAGGGCAGAGAGAAGACAGACTGAACTGGATGAAAGACTGATGGACCTGCATGTAAGGACGTATAAGCTGTATATAAGAGACAGAGAAACAATGGAACTGGATGGAAGAGAGATAGATCTGAAGAAAAGAGAGATGAAACCAGATATTGGAGAGATACACATGGAGAGGAAAGAAATGGAACTGTATATTAAAGAGAGAGAACTGGATTTTAGAGAGAGAGACCTTGATAGAAGAGAGAGCGAAATGGAGAGAAGAGTGAGTGAAATGGAGAGAAGAGAGAGCAAAATGGACAGAAGAGAGAGCGAAATGGAAAGAAGAAAAAACGAAATGGATAAAAGGGAAACCGAACTGTATAGAAGAGAGCGAGAACTGGAGAGAGAAGAGAGAGAACTTGATAGAAGAACTGAAAGAATGAAACCTGTGAGATGTAGCAGCAATGAGTTAGATCATCCTAACAGTAAGAATTTTGTTATTTATGCACATTTTCATTGATGCATATGATGACAAAGGATCGTGAAATGATTATAATTTCACACAATAGACCAAACTTGACTTTCATTTTGAGACCACACACTGGATAAAATAACGAATAGTTTTATCATTTCGTGACTCAATCTTAAGTAGACCTACAATAGATCTACAATAGATCCGGCGATACAAACAGAAGGTAACACTTTCAGTATTATTAAACAATAATCATTACTGATCTGCATTCTTTTTCTGAATTTTTTTTTTACATTTTCATTAGTTTGTTTTTGATGCTTTGTAGTTTCTATTTTGTAAATTTAGTCATTCCTGTAGATTAGTTTCTGTTACAAACTGTGCAGCTCATGAACACATGGCTGTTGTTGTGACGTTTAAGGATGTTTAATGTGTGTGTTTTTTTAGAGCAAAGTGAAGATTCAGATTTGGGTAAGTAAACCGTAATCCCACTAGTTTCGTTGGGACTTTAATAAAGAGCACTAATATTTTTTGTGCCTTTTTTCTCTTCTGCAGCCCCACTCATCAGTCACGGTGAGCAGTTTGTTCATTTCAGAAATGTATTTTTTACCATAAACTCAGTAAACAAACAAAATAATAATATTGAGTGTGTGGTAAATGGATTTTATTCTTCTTTATGTAAAGTGAGTTTTAACAACTTTGTTTCCAACAGAGCAACGTACAAACACACAACAATGTAAGTCAGATTTCTAATTTTATGACTAAATGTCTTTAATGTTACTTTGCACTGCTGTCCTTTTTTCATTAAATCCATGCAGCTGACATTACATTTAAAATACATTAAATTGTTAACATACATGAAAATTTTTACTTGTTTTTTGACCACACTTTACTACTAAGAAAAGCTGTAAACAAAAGCAAATGCATACATTTTGAAGTAATATCAAATTATCTTTATGAAATATGTAGTGAAGATTTTTTGTATGATTACATTTGACCTCTTTTCAACAGATGACACATTCACTGAATCCACTGGCTCCACTAATGAGCTTAGATTTATTATGCTCAGCAGCGATAAAGATCTTATGGATGATGCATGTGACATCATTTTTAGAGAAAGAGCAGAAAGAAATGAAATGTGCAAAGAAAAGGTCATGTGTTTGGCAAAAAGATGTGTGTTGTGAAAACACCTTCCATCTGGAAGAGTCACATGGCATCATGCTGTTTCTTTGAATTAAAAACCAAATCTATCAAACATGATATGGTAGATTGTGCATCTCTAGTCTTTCCTGGACCTCATGCATTTCTATTAGTTATTGACAACAGGAAAGTGACTGGGATGGAGGATAATATTTTAAAAGCAATAGCCAAAGTGTTTGGCAAAGAAGCCTTAGACTATGCTATGTTATTGACTATTGGAAGAACTGAACCAAAAGCATCAATCAATAGCATCAGGAAGCATGTGAAATGGTTTTATATATTAGAGGACACTGAGCAAAGTGTTCAGGGTCTATTTGTAGAAACAGCAAGAATGACACAAAACAAGGAATCCACATTCTTTATTCAACCATCAAATCAAAACCTCATAAAAGCATTTTTATCATGGGAAAAGGAAAGAGAGGCTGAAATACAAAAACAGCATGAACAAGAAAAATGGCTTTAAAGGAAAGATTTAGGCTTACTGAAAGTAATTATAAGAAAGAAAACGACTCTTTGAGAGACTTGATGGTGGACACTGTGAAACAGTTAAAGAAATACAAAAACTGTCAGGAGCAGAACCAGCAAGGGGCCTCATGTGCTCAAGAAGATCTGCTGTTTAAAGAATGTATCAACAACACCTTGAAAAACATGTTTCCATCTATCATTGATGATTTTACTGAACTTGAAAAAACACTGAATGAACAGCTGGCGGTTTGTAAAGAAACTGTGAGCACCTTGAAGAACAAGTATTCATTCATGTATGATTATATTTGTCAAGAGAGTCCAAATGAAAATAAGGATATCCAAAAAGAACTGCAGCAACTCAAACTCAAAGAAAAAGAGTTGGAACGGAAACTTAAGGAAGCAGAGGACAGATTAAGGCTGGAGAAAGATCTGAGTAGAAGAGAGAAGGATCTGGAATCCAAAGAGAGAGCAACGGTAAATAAAGAGCAAGACATTCAGCCTGGTGGAGAAGAGCATCTAACTTGTCCTGGGTGTAAGTATTGTTCAAGTAAACCTGACACAAAAATCTCAATGCTACAGGTTCAATCCAAGGTCTAGCAAGCTTTATTGGCAGCATCTGTGGCATACAGTAATTACCAAAGAAAATATTTGAATATTTCATGTTTACTGCACTTGCAACAAAAGTATACACAAGGTCTAAAACAGATTTAAGATTTTTACAGAAACATTTTTTTCTGGAGCATTTTGAGATTAGATTGCTTGGTAAAATGCACAGTAGTTCTCACATGTTAGTTTTTTTCCAGTTCATTGATAACTTAATGTTGATTTTGCTTTGTTCTACTTTATTCTTAGTGTCTAACACTAAACAGCGATCTGTAAATGAAAGAAAAGGAGAGTTGACAAGCAAAGATGAAGATTTACATGACTCTGAATCACCTGAGTTTGGAAAACCTGTGAGACGCAACAGCAGCCAATCCATGCCACCTGAAAGTAAGAATTTAGTTTATTTTCTATTTTGACAGTTCTTTTATGTTTGCCCTTTGTAGATACATACAAAATAAACAGTATCCTTCTTAACAGAAATCTCATCCTTGAGATTGATAAGAAGTGTTTCTTATTGCTTTTAGCACATTTTTAGATATTATAAGGTCAGTTTAACTTGACAGTGTTTTCAATTTTAATTGAAACCAAAACTCATAATATGAGCTTGTGTTTGCTCCTAGTGACTGAACATGAACATGGACCCCTAAACACACTCTGAAATGACAGGTGTCAGTTGGAGGATTCAACATCAACATTTCACTTCATTTATATTCAACAGACAACTCAAAATGTTGTAAAAGTGATATATCCAAACAATCTGCATGTGTGAAACACCTCACAGATGTCAAAAACATGGAATAACAACACAGCCTAAAATCACTGTGGTTTCTGAGCAGCTGAACAGGAAGTGAAATTATCATCATTCGCTGGCATGCTTCCAAAATAACTTTTTAATGATGAAGACACTCATCTAAAACATACCCATTGTATTTCTGTCTTACAGTCACACTGGTGTAAAGACTTTTATAAAATTTGCATCCTCTATAATTGTTGCATAAAAACATTTAAGAACACTGAAATCCTCATATTTTTATGTGATATTGAAGAATAAAAGTGAATATGAACTCAATTTAAATGTGCTTTATGTGAAAATGTATAATGTAATTTTGAAAGATGAGCCGAGTCAAATTTGGTAAAAATCTGACCAATGGTCTAGGGGGAGTTTAAATCATGATCAGAAATAACGTCTCAGGTTACGTATGTAACCCTGGTTCCCTGAGAGGGGAACGAGACACTGCGTCCTCTAGGGGGCGCTAGGGGGAACGCCGTCAGCGTGACCCGTGTCTGAAGTCTACATACAAAACAGCAACACAGTTGGCCGGCGACAGCCTATGACGTCACTGCCGGCGCGACTCGTCGCCGCCGGCGCGTCACTACCGGTGCGACCACAGTATAAAAAGGACACCGGTAGAGCAGGACGGCCGCTTCTTCGTCTGAAGCTCACATCCTGAAGCATGGCCCCGAGCCTAGAGGACGCAGTGTCTCGTTCCCCTCTCAGGGAACCAGGGTTACATACGTAACCTGAGACGTTCCCTTTCGAGGAACTCGAACTGCGTCCTCTAGGGCGCTAGGGGAACGGTTATACCCACGCTGCCATGCTGAGGGGAGTGCCTGACTTCCGGAGAGACAGGCACTAAGTACCAACTCCCTAGGTCTTAAGGGAGTAGCCCCTGGGATAAAGTGACGGCTGTCAGTGACATATCCCCTACGGCCAGAGCTTAGGCTGCATACCCAACTTACCTGTAGGGCAGATATTGGCCCGGGGTAGAGCCCAAGCTTGGAAACAAAGTATTCCTTTAAGGGGATACGGCCAGAGGCCTAGGATACCCAGGTTGGCCTGTCACACAGGAGCTACTGCAGCCCTGCACGACTCCCTCAGAAGTCGTACACAGAACGCAAGTGGTAACTCCTTGCTCAACCCGGTTGAGTGAGCATAAAATGCGCACTGGAACTAGGGCGCGTAAAAACCGTTCTTTTAGCCTGGCAGAAGCTCTAGAGATGGACCCGAGACGACCGGGTTTTAGACCACCTCGAGAAAGGGTACGGGCAAAAGCGCGTGAATCCCTACCATAAAGGATTTTAGAATGGACGCAGAACACCGGTGCCTTCCATACCACAGCGTGGATTTTAGAAAAGTGCCCAAAGGTTAACGTGTGCACTTACCATATACATGGATTTGAGAAAGCGCCCACAAACGTGTGGGCCTACCATAAAAATGGATTTTAGACGTACCGTTGAGAAACGGTGGAATAAGAAGACCCTCAGGGTGAGGGAGCACTGCCGGCTTAACAAGGCTCTAAGGGGAAGGCAGTAGGGCGCATCTAGCCGCCCAATTAAGTAAACTCACAGCAAAACCCTCAGAAGAGGGGAGCACAAAGATGCCAAGCAGATAGAGGCCGCGGCTATCTATCCACTAGAACTGCCAGGAGCCGATACACTTAGCCACACAGGATAAGGCAGTGTATCGCAACAGGCTTCTACTCCCAAAGACAGGAGGAGCCACCGATCCCCCCAGGGGGACGAGCTCAGAGACCCTTTCCGTAGAAAGGGGAGCATCACCACGCCCTGTACAGAAGCCTTGGATGAGATCTGATCCGCGAAAGTTCCCCCTGGCCTGGGGAAGGCAGTAAGGGCGAACCTCAGTTGCCCAATGGGGCAGTGCTCAGGTAAACCCTCGATGGGAGGGGAGCACCCTCTGCAGTAGCCACAGCTAACTGTCTAATAATACTGCCCTGATAGCTGATATACGTACCAAGAAAAGGTAGCATATCGAGACCGGGTTCCACTCCCGAGACACGGGAGGGACACCTGATCTTTCCAAGGGAGACGAGCTCTAGCAAGAAAACCCTTTCCGCAGAAAGGGGAGCATCGTCGCACCCTCCCAGGAAGAGCTACGGGGATCAGAAATGACGGGGAGCAGAAAGCAATCACATCCCCAGCCCTCAGGCTGTCCTGTGGTTAACCTCACGAGGGGCATAAGCCCTTCTCACCCCACACAGACCTAAGCTTACCTCCTCGATGGAAGCATGGGCCTTGCTCTACCAAGACCCGCAGAGCCTTGGGAGCAAGGGCCGAGAATGCTTAGCTGAAGGCTCCTCAGAGCACTCAGAGGGTTTCCACAGAAACAACTCTGACTAGAGAAACAGTGAAAAAGCGTGACCAAGCCCACTCCTCGGAGGGGCGACCACTAAATCACTAGATGGCATAGGTAGAAGGTCTGTGTGAAGGGCGGAAACCCCGCAACCAAAGCCCCTCAGGGCGGGACAAAGACCGAGGGTCTCAGTCCGGTGGTCAGTGTGTCTATCCAAAATGTCCAGGAGCTTCCTGTGAAAAGAGATTCTGAAGAGCTTACCCAGACGCAGGACTGAAGTCCTAGTTTTTCTCAGTGCTGTAAAGGGAACCTGAAAGCTTCCTATTCGAAAATGGGAGGCAGACCCAGGCAAGCAGCCCATAACCATGATTGAAGATCAGAGGGGGGGTGCTCGAAGAGGACCTACCAAGGAAGGCACAAAAACAGGACCCAATTGTATACAGCATGGTAGACACATTAAACATGAGTCGTACTCACCCCACCATGGTTCCTGCGCATAACTCCAGAAGCCTCAGAAGATCCTTCTGAGAAACCGTCCAGACCATTATTTTGACCCATCCATGGTTCCCGTCGCATCAAACTGTGAGAAAAGGCCAAAAGGCCGAGCCAGACCATCAGTAAAGGTTGCTTTTTAGCACAAAAAAGTCAACCTAAAACATCATAGGTCCGGCGGGGGTGCGCAGGAAAAAGTACCACGAAACCTCAGTCAGGTGGAGAGACTAATATTAGGGGGAATTAAGAGGAGGGAGACAGGAGCCCCCAAAGGAAGATAAGCAGAAGCTATCTTCTACTCTGACCCCGGCGAGCACGCTGTCTCGTTTGGATCACTTCCCTCAGGTCCTGTCTACCTCCTCTAGACCCACGCTTCGTCCCGGAACCACCCGCAGGTGGGGGAGGGGCGCGAGTGGCCACACTAGTCTTCTGGGCCTGTCTTCGTCCCTCGGAACGAGACGGGCCAGGACCCCCATACTGTTCGGGCTCAGATCTGGACCTTCGTGGAATGAAGGTTCTGAAGGCCGCTGAGCGCGCTCTCGCCTCCCTGAACTTCTCAACCACCGTCTCAACGGAGGTACCAAAAAGTTCGGAAGGCGAGACTGGTGCGTCGAGAAGAAAGCCCCTCTCTTTCTTCCCGAGGTCAGCCAAGTTCACCCACAGATGTCTCTCCGTTACCACCATGGCCCCCATAGACCTGCCCATGGCAGTGGTGGCCTGCTTGGTGGCACGGAGAGCGAGATCTGTGGTGCGGCGCAGTTCAGCAACCTCGTCTGGGGAAAGACCCTGACCCTTATCCAGATCTTTCAGCAAGTCAGCCTGGTAGGCTTGAAGCACCGCCATAGTGTGCAACGCACCCACAGCCTGACCCGCTGCTGCATACGCCCTGCCATTCAAACGAGATGTTACTTGAAGGGGAATGGATGGCAGGGAGGGAGTCTTTAGGGAGGACGCCTTACCTACAGAGAGATAGCTGGCCAGCATCTCTTCTACAGGCGGCATCCTCTGATAGCCGTGCTCACGCATCCCCTCAATATTCGCATAATTAGAGTGCGGAAAATTATGGATGCGTGAGGAAAACGGCCTCTTCCATACCTTCTCGATCTCCGTATGCAGATCGGGAAGGAATGGAAGGCTCACCTGGGCTGGGAGTTTATGATCAGAAAGATAGCGCTCATCGAGACGACCCCGAGGCGCCACCTCTCTGGCTCGCTTCCACGGCAAGTCAAGCCTTACCGTGGCACGATCCATAACCTCCAGCAGCTCCTCGTATGCAGGGCAGGAGATTAGAAATGGTTCAGCCTCAGCTTCTTCACCTTCCAACATGTCCTGCTCTTCTTGGGAAGGACCCAACAGAGCACTAGCTGCTGGATCGGATGATGTGAGAGAAACAACATCATCGTCAGCCAGCAGCTCGTCCTCGCCCGCGACTGACGCGCGTGAAAGGGAAAGTCCCTTTTTTAGCTCGTCAGCGAGGTCCACCTGGGATCCCCACGAGCTCATTTTTCTCCGTGCCTCGGCAGCGGAGGGTCCTGAGCCGCGGGGAACAGGTGGCTGTCCCTCTTCCCTCGAGAAGAGAGACAGACGAGAACGGAGCTTTCTCATGGGAAAAAGCTCACAGTGCACGCAGACTGCCCCCTCGAGGACGTCGCGTGCATGCTCCTCGCCCAAACAAAAGACGCAAAGATCGTGCGTGTCATCGGGTGTCAAATAACGAAGACACGGTTCCACGCACTTTCTAAACGCCTTACTAGTGCTAGCCATATTTTCTCCAAGAAAAAGGTCTTACCGTTTTGCTGCACACTCCAGACAAAGAGTCAATGAAGACGAAGAAGAGGCCGTCCTGCTCTACCGGTGTCCTTTTTATACTGTGGTCGCACCGGTAGTGACGCGCCGGCGGCGACGAGTCGCGCCGGCAGTGACGTCATAGGCTGTCGCCGGCCAACTGTGTTGCTGTTTTGTATGTAGACTTCAGACACGGGTCACGCTGACGGCGTTCCCCCTAGCGCCCCCTAGAGGACGCAGTTCGAGTTCCTCGAAAGGGAACCAGGTTCAGAGGTCGTCTTATTACCTACATGCATTATTTTTAATAGAAATAATACAGCATCCATTTCATTTCCTCCCATTAATGTTTGACATGAACATGAACATATAATGGTAAAAAAAATGCATTTTACGGTGAATGCAGTGGCCTAGGCTAAGCACACGTGACGTGCTGCTCCCCAATTTCACACCCATGCCCGCGCTCACCCTCATCACCCAGTGTTGACCAATGGGTGGTGGCGAGAAAAAAAAAAAAAAAGGGCCAAGATGAAGCCTGTGTATCACTTGTAAACTTGTTCATGTGAACCTTTTTGGGCTGTTGACGTTAATAACGTGTTTTAATGTCAGTAATAATTTTACCATCAACGCATCTGCCTTACTATTCTAGTTTCCATTGCTTAAAATGTATTAGGCTATATAAAAACAAAAGCAATAATGAATGGTTAATTAATAATAATCATATAGTTTAATTAAAAAACACTGTTAAAATACATAATGTAGGCTGATACAAAATAAACAATCATAAAAACATTACAAATGTATTATTACAAATACCTGCAAAGGGCATAAAAAGCCTAATAATTAGTGTTGTTACACTCACAGGACAATCAAATCCTTGTTTAATATTGACCAAACGTTTAATTTAAATATCCACCTAATCTTGTGATAGAGATGCTACAGCCTCTATAATTTCTTCAACACAAACGTGGGCATCATCACAACCCTTGCCAAAATCAACCATGGTTTTATCATAGTAAAACTGCTTAATTTTCTTTTGTGTGATTTCTGAATGCTTGAGACAATAAAATCAGTAAGTCAACTGTATTAATAAAATCATAGCTATAGGTAACTGTCTAGAGCTACAACTGTAATTTATAAATAATACAATTTAATTGCAATTTATTTATTAATTTACTATGTAAAATAGCTGCTTTCTATTTGAATATATTTTAAAATGCAATTTATTGCATCTGAGACGATGGAACACAAAGTTTTGGTGTCAATATGTCAAAGCTTTGCAGAGATAAAGCCTCAGACAGTCTGGCATCATGCCTCCATGCTACATAATGGTGCATACATGTTTGTTATAAATAGGTTAAAGCTTTGCAGAAATACAGGCTCAGATGCAGTTTGGCATCTTTCCAGCAAATTTGTTGATGCGTTAAACAAAAATCGGTTTGTATTTCTACAGAAAATCCATAACTTTTTGTCAGCATGGTCTGAAGATGATCCAAGTCAAATTTGGTGAAGTGAAAATCAGATCAGTGGTCTAGGAGGAGTTCGAAAGGAGGTTTGGCCAATTTTGGAATAATTGATATTGATGTTCTCTGCATGATTTTCATTACAATAGGCCTATTTTAATCAAATGTTATTAGCATTTTTAAAAAAAAACTTTATAACTTTTAAAGTGCTGTAGTAGGTTTTTCGAACGACTAAAAATAACGCAAAAAAACAAACAAAAAACTAAACCTTACAATTTTTAAATGTTGGTGTCCATTTGACTTGGCATGAGCAGTGCTTTTATGGCCATTAGGATATTAAGTAAAGAACAAAGAAGAAAATTCTTAGTGTAAATGTATGAAAAAGAATGACATCCAGTACAGCTGGTGACAGTATGTACAGCATTTAAAGACACAGTATTTAAAAGATGTTATTTGCACATTTATAGTTTCTTGTCTTTTTTCTTATTTTTCTTATTTTGGTTAACATTTTCTTCCACTAACATTCAATTCCACATGACATGGAAAACCAAATTAGAAACACAAGAACAAGACTATTAAAAAAAAAAAAAAATTTTTACATTTTTTTTGATCACTGTGTGATCATTGATCTCTGAGCCTGGGCTTGAAAGATGTGTTGTTTTGCAACATTTAGTTAAAATTGTCTATGACTTGTTTAATTTTATCCAGAGTGTCCTGAAATTGAGAAGTTGTTTCCCTCATATAATGAATAAACTTCAGAGTTTCTGATTTGATTTCTTCTGCATTTTTCTTATTTGCTGCTTGATTCATTTCAGAGATCTCTGTTGAATCTTGAACAATAGAAGCAACATCAAGAGCAAGAAACAGAGCTGAGAGTACGCCAGTGGCTGCTGCTGTCATACGGATATATTTGCCACTCTCTGCAGTTGCACGCATAGCTCTGGCAGCCTGTGCAGGTCCACGCATACCATTGACAGCCTTCACATACATATGGATTTCTCTTGGCAGCCTCTGCACAAATTTTTCCAATTACAGCCATATCAGCTACTTTTGCAAACTTTAATAAGTCATCAAAACTTTTTGCTGGTGTCCGAAACTCCAGCTTACTTAATTTTTTGTTTAGCTGTTGAATATCTTCAGTGATGCTAGAAATTTTATTCAGATGATTAATCATTGGTTTGATTTTCTCCAGGAAATCATTGATGATGTCCATAATAGTCTGACGTAGGCTTTTTCACTTGAACATGTTGGTGAAGTTAGATACTGCACCTGTTGCTCCTCCAGCTGCTCCAACAACAGCTCCAACAGTTGTAAGAGACAAAGAAGCTCCCAGTGTGAATGGAGATAAAGCCAAACCCACTAGTGCTGTGATTCCTCCAACTGCTCCAACTGATGATCCTACCAAACTGCCCATTGTAGTGTTCTTGTGCACAGATTCAATTTCATCAGTGATGTCGTTCAGTTTCATTATTTGACTAATAAGGGATTGATGATTTATGTCAAATTCTGACTTTAGTTTCACAATTTTTCTTTGGAATCGTTCAAAAGCTTTATGTTTCCTGAAATGTCAAAACTTTTATCAGGATTAAAGGGTATTTGAAATTTTGTTCTGTGCTTTATAATTTTACCAGCCTTGCCATCGAGAGCATATATTCTGTTAAAGGGGTGCTGTTATGCTTTTTCAGTTTTTGAATTTTAGTCAGTGTGTGGTGTGTATCTTTGAGCATAAAAACGATCTACAAAGTTACAAATCTCAAAGTCCACTCCAAAGGGAGATATTTGGTTTTTAAAAAATCCCTTGGAGGTGGGGAATTAGTCCAACTTTTGCGATGCAGCGCGGAGAGCTGCTTTAACCAAAATCAAGACTTTGTAAAAGAGCATAATAGGACCCCTTTAAAGTACACTGTATGACTTTCCACTATATAAGTATTCCTACAAGTATTTAACAACTAAATATTTCCCATAATGTAGCTTGAAAAATTGCTGTACTTCTAATAATATCAGCAAAATTGATTAAGTCAAAACTTGGAGCAAGGAAAAGCTTACCTCTTTATTATCTCCTCTGGTTGATTCCCATCACCTGCATTTGATATTAAGCATTTTCAAAGATTATGATAAATAATTGCAAATACAAATAACCTTGTTTGATTTAATCTATGTTTTTTTTTTTTTTTTTTTTTTTTTAATTCTAAATCATTTTCATCTGTATTTGACACCAGGATGTGATTTCTAAGGTTCATTTGTTGATTTATTTTAACACAAAATTAATGTGATTGAAAAATTCAGCAAGCAATTTATGGACTTACGGTTGAATGAAAGATAATGATCAATACTCCTATCTGATTCAGACAGTGTGCAGTGGTGATCCATTTCTTGGAATAAGTATGGAACTGGATGAAATATTCAGAAAAATATCAGTCCACAGTCTGACTTGTAATTAAATCACACCAGTGTTGGTTCATCTGGCCAGAGGAGGAAAACTGGTCCTTGACTGAGCCTGGTTTCTCCCAAGGTTGTTTTTTCCCCCTCCATTTCCTTGTCACTGTCGCCTTGGCTTACTTAGACTTACACTTGATATTATATAGCAATATTATTAAATTAATTAACATAAAATACATGCTTTTCTCAGTTGATATTCTCCATTTTGAGTCATTTCAAAACTACATTGTTGTCTGTATTATCTATTAATCTGCATAGCTCATGCAGCAGAATGTTCTCTGAATTTTCCCTATGGCATATCAGACTCACTTAAGCAGAAATATCTCTTCCAAATCAAAGTAAATATGAATTCCCTCATGATGCAGCAGTATTAATAATGTACTTGTATAAAATATAATAATATAATATAATATAATAATAATGTACAGTATAAAAAAGTATTGGTCATCCTGCAGACCAAGGGGGGAAAATTTAATTAATTATTATTAAAAATGAAAATGAAAACAGATGCTGCTGAGTACTTTTTCAATACACCATCTTTTTTCTAGAAGTAATACATTGTCAGTAATTCAGACTTAAAATATCCACTTATGTCTGCATACAGTATGTCTGGTACAGATACAATTTGTATGTTGGTCAGTTTCTCATGTTATTGTGTCACTGGTGCTGTTGGTTAATAATCTACTACAACAATCAAGCAATGTCACACTGACTATCATGACTCTATATCAGAATTACTGCATCCTGCTGAGTACAGGACAAAGGTGACAGTTACATGGAGGCCTTTATTCTGTACATTTTTACATTGCATTATTGTGATTTGTTAATTATGCAGTATATAGACACATCGTTTAAAGAATCCTAGATACATACTCTGGGGAGTAATTTATTATATAATTTGAGGTGTGTGGAATGATGCTTTGATTTGATTTGAGAGTCTGACTTTCATTCCTACAGTTCAATTTAAACATTGCAGTTTCTTAAAAAAAATTAAATTAAAATTATTTTAATTAAAATTAAAATGAAATTTAAAACTGAATTTAAATTAACACTTTTGTTGAAGTTTAACTTTGGACCCTGAATCAAAGTGAAACCATTCAGAGGTGATGTGAGACAGTATAATTTATTTCAGTATGAACCTTTGAACCTGCAATAAAGTTGTACAGTAGTGTGTACATGTCACGCCCACAAACTGTTTTGGTTGTGTTTTTTCCCCATGACCCATGTCCCTGTGACCTAGTTTCTCCCGTCTAATTAGTTTGATCTGTTTCAGCTGTGTTTAGTCAATTAACCTGTGTATAAAAGCCCTAGTCTGTTCCTTATGTCTCTGTCGGCTGTTAAACGTCTTCATTGTGTGTTCCTGTGTTGGATTATCCCTGTGCTTCATTTGTTAAAGGGGTCATTGGATGCCCATTTTCCACAAGTTGATATGATTCTTTAGGGTCTTAATGAAAAGTCTATAATATACTTTGGTTAAAAATTCTCAATAGTTGTGTAAAACAACACCCTTTTTACCTTGCCAAAATCAGCTCTGCAAAAATCATCTCATTCTGGTCGAGGCTGCTTAAAATGCAAATTAGCGCTGCTCGCCCCGCCCCTCTATTCTCTCTGTGGAGTGACGAGCCTGTTTACTTTAGCCGCATTTAGCCGTGTTTAGTCGCTAAACTTGCTAACTAGCACATTATTAGGAAAGGTGATTCAAGGAAGATTCATAAAAAAACCCTTATACTCACTTCTGCTGTAAGTGAAGCTGGATCATGAATGATTTGTGTGAACATAGACGGATATATGTAGATCGGGAGGCGCATTCCCTTCACAAACAAACATAATCTACTGCATCTTCAGCGGCTCAGTTGTCGGGAGTAAATGACGACCACTGTGTTCATTATTACGTCCAGCAACACAACACCTCAATTGCTCAATCTGAGATATTCTTGTGTAATTTACATCCCTGCTCCGGCATCGAAACAAAGAGGTTGGACTGTGACAGCAAATCTGAGGTAAAATGCTAATGTCAATCAACTATTGTGGGAGTGGCCTCTGTTGGTGTGACACCACAACGACATCGATTTGAAAAAGGGAATATTATTTTTACAGATTAATTAAAAACCACTGCATGGATTTTTATCATTATAGGGTAGATTTGTACATGCACTGGCAACACACATTAATGTTCAAACAACATGTAAAAGTGAACTTAGCATCCGATGACCCCTTTAAAGACTTTTGAACGTCTCCTCACTCCTTCGCCTTGTACTGTGACAGTACATGAGTGCTTATCTTGTACATCAACATTTACTCATTTATTATGTTTTATAGAATGCATTGAGTACTATTTAAAGCAGGCCTCTGTTATATTTGAAAGTTTTCAGAGTTAATGATATTTAAGGTTTTCAGTTGTTTTTGCATGTTTGTATTTGTCAGCACCACCTCTGCATCACAATGGCATATTCCATCAAAATACTATGGAAACCGAGTCAAGTCAAGCTTTATTGTCATTCCGCTACATGTGTAGACATACAGTGGAATGAAATGTCGTGTCTCACAGGACCACGGCGCTACATAAATAAACATAAATATAAACACTAGATGTAAGAGCAATTTTTAAACCTATTCATAGTTAACTTACTGAAGAAGTAACTATACATATACTATAAATAGATGACTATGCACAAATAAGAAATGAGAAGCAACCCATGCCAGTAACCAGTAGCAGGCACACAATGATGTAAGTCAGATTTTATGATTAAATGTCATCATTTTTATTTTGCAGTTGGAAACTTGGAACTTGGAAATGGCTCCATATAGCTAACACTAGGAGAGTGCTAAACGCTAAACTCGGCCCAGAATGATTGTAAGACCCCGTATTTATACTGTGTGTGATTGGCTGCAGTTGTATGCGTAATGGGTATATTTATGTATATATGCAAATTCCTATATTTTCAAATTTGAAATCATCTTTATGATTAACTACATATTTTTTAACCTCAGAGTGTATCTTTTGTCTGCATTCATTCATATATAATTACATTTAACTTTTCAACAGATGACACATTCACTAGATCCACTGGCTCCACTAATGAGCTTTTATTTATTATGCTCTGTGGCAATGAAGATCTTATGGATGATGCATGTGACATAATTTCTAGAGAAAGAGCAGAAAGAACTGAAATACAACACAGAAAAGGTCATGTGTGTGGCAGAAAGATTTGTGTGGTGAAAACACCTTTTTCCTGGATGAGTCATGTGGCATCATGCTGTTACTTTGAATCAAGAGTCAAATCTATCAAAGATGTGATGGTAGATTGTGCATCTCTGGTCTTTCTTGGACCTCATGCATTTCTGTTAGTGATCTGGGTTGGAGCATTACATTTTAAAAGCAGTCGCTACAAAGAAGTTTGGCATGTTTGGCAAAGAAGCCTTCTGTGGCATCGCTGTAAAGAAACTTTTAAAGCACCTTTATTTTTAAGAGTGTAGTGTTGCCATCTAGTGAAAAAAATGCCATAACACAACACAAACCAAAACTATGCTACAAAAAAAACAAAAAAAAAACAATGCCATGTTTAAATATTATGTAATGGTCTAACAGCATCATCTAATGAGAATGAGGGATAGGTAAAGGGATAGTTCACTCAAAAATCTGTTCACTTCTGCCATCATTTACTCATCATTTAAAATATGTATTTTGAGAAATATTGTTTGGGCCTCAGTGGTCTTTAAAATTTATTTTGTTTCACAAAAGAAAGGTTTGGAATAGCATGAGGGAGAGTAAATGATGATAGAAGTTTCATTTTGGGGTGATTAACACAAAATATTTTCAAATAAAGGTACTTTTTATTACAAAATGACACATTCTCATTTTTCTCGTCTGTTCTGCCGTTTTACTTCTCTAGTTGTGCACTATTCTGGCTTATTTTATAATTGTATCGTGGCACTGTTAAAATTGTTGGTTCCTTTAGGATAAATTATTGCTGTTTTTCCTCATTTTCAAGACTGGTCAGTCAAATACATGTCAAATGTAATGTTCTTGTTTTTGGTTTTCCACTTAATCTTTCATTGCCTGCTAAAAGTGTACTCATCAAACTGTTCCTTAAAGCACTTAAGCACTTTAAAGCACTCCGTCTAGTGGTCAAAATTATGTGTAACTAGGGATAGTGAGATACAAAGCAACATTTGACCCGATGAAGGGTATTTTTGCTACTTTTTTGTCATGCAGAGTATTTTTACCAATAGACAGAGTCAGTTTGAGAATTTGTCAGTTTTCCAAAGCTTACATAAAGTTTTACTTCATTAATGTTCAACACTCCAAAGTGGGAGAGGCTGAATGTCAAAAACACCTGCAGGTGCTATTTATGATTTAAAACATTTGTGGTAGATTAGAGATGAAAAGTTGTTGATTTAAACCCAAAAAATAAAAGGGGTCTTACTGGAGTAACAAGTTTGCTTGCCACTTAACCCTGAGTTGAACAAGTCACTTTGTTAGTCACTGTGCCTTTTTTCTGAGAGCAAATTTACATGGCTAAACATGTGGGTGTGGGTGTGGGAGTTGTTTTTTTTTTTTTTTTTTTTTTTGAAACCTGTTTCACTTCACTCTGCAGGACCATTCTGAGAGATGGCTCCACCGATACATTCCATTGAATAGGTGTTACGACAGCGGTCTCTGTGGCTCCCTCTAACCGCCGTCAGCGGGAACCGTCTCCGGACTATTGACTCACTACATTTCCCATAACCCCGTACCTGGGACCCCCCCGCTTCCGGTTCCGGTTCACCCGGGTTCACTTCCCCTCTGGCGGCCATTTTAGGGACCGTCAGTTCGGCGGGTTCCCTCGCGAAGTATTGTTTAGTTTGTCTAGCAATTCCGAGCGTTTTCCCTTGTATTTCTGATTGCCTGTTACCGACTGGACTGTTTGTTATCGTGTTTGATTCTTGCTGCCTGCCCCGACCTACTGCCTGGATTTACGGTTATTCTTGGATTACCTTTGTTGTTCCCGTTTGCTGGCTTTTGAACTCTGCCTGGTGTACCACTCTCATTGTTCATTAAAGATGTCGCACATGGATCTAACGTCTCCGGATCTGTCACTAGACCCGTCACAGAATACTTCGCCACCTCAGGATCCAGCGACTTCTCCGACAACGTCATCCGTGAACCCCACGGCGGTACAACAGATCGCTACGGAATTGTCCGCTCAAGCCTCAACGTTGCAAATACACCAACAACAGCTGGACCGTCTGACCGACCTGACAGGACAGCTCGTGCAAGCGCTGCAGGGACTCCAGCTGATTCCGCCAGCGTCCTCACCACCAGCGCCCCCAACATCACCTCCGACGGCACCACCGGCCGCCGCCAGCCCTCGCCTGGCGTTTCCCGAGAAATTCGACGGGTCTCCCACGAAATGTAAGGGCTTCCTTCTCCAATGCTCCCTCTTCGTTGGTCAACAGCCACATCTCTACCCCACCGACGAGAGTAAAATCGCGTTTGTGTGTTCGCTGCTCATAGGAAGAGCACTGGAGTGGGCCACGGCGGTGTGGCGCTTAGACCAGCCTACCTTCCCTTCGTTTTCCGCTTTCCTGCAACGCTTCAAGGAGGTCTTTCAGCCGTGCACGGAGGATGGAGAGGCGGGGGAGCAGATCCTGACGCTGCGACAGGGCCGGAGAACCGCAGCGGATTACGCCCTGAGTTTCCGAACCCTCGCGGCCCAGAGCGGCTGGAACGATGGCCCATTGAAGCTGCACTATCGAAGGGGACTCAATCCGGATCTGCAGGTGGAGTTGGCGTGTCGGGACGAGGGTCTCTCCTGTGAACAGTACATCGATCTCTCGATCAGGGTGGATAACGTCATGCGGGCTCGCAGGCCTGGTAGGCTGCTCGTACCCATCCCGCAGGCTGCGCCCGTTGCCGAGGCGGCGCCCGAACCTATGCAGATTGGCGCAACGAAGCTATCACTGGAGGAGAGAGAGAGGCGTCTCCGCGGTAATCTCTGCTTGTATTGCGGACAACCAGGACACATCCGAGCCAACTGCCCCACGCGCCCGCCACGCCAGCCAGCCTCGGTGAGTACGGAGGAACTTTCTCAAACGTTGTGAGATACCAGTCATGCTGAGGGCAGGGAATGTTACTCTCAAGACCACTGCTTTGATTGACTCTGGGGCTGCGGGTAACTTCATTGATGCCGCTTTCGTCACTGCTAATCGAATCCCTGTCTCCTCTTGTTCCTCACATGTCACAGTGGCCGCCCTCGACGGGCGACCGCTAGGCTCCGGCAAGATCCACCACACCACTCAGGACCTCACCCTCCAGATCGGACCCCACCATCATGAAATAATTCGGTTCTTCGTCATCACATCACCTCACTCACCTGTCATATTAGGATACCCTTGGCTCGACCGTCATGGCCCTACCATCACCTGGGCGGATCGCTCCATCTCCAATTGGTCACCCTACTGCACGGAACACTGTCTCCAGCCTGAGACGTCACCTCAACCATCCCGAAGAACCGTTCCCCTCGAGTATCAGGATCTTCTCGAGGCCTTCAGCCGCATCAAGGCCACTCAGTTACCTCCCCATCGGCCTGGGGACTGCGCCATCGACCTGATCCCCGGAACTACTCCACCTAGAGGGCGCATCTTCCCATTGTCTCAGGCGGAAACAGCAGCCATGAACACCTACATTCAGGAGGAACTAGTCAAGGGCTTCATAAGACCTTCTACCTCACCCGCCTCGGCGGGCTTCTTCTTTGTCAAGAAGAAGGACGGGGTCTCCGTCCGTGCATCGATTATCGAGGTCTCAACGATATCACCATCAAATATAGATACCCACTCCCGCTCGTCCCCGCCTCCCTTGAACAGTTACGCAAGGCCAAGGTTTTCACAAAGCTGGACCTGCGATCCGCTTACAACCTCATTCGTATTCGTGCGGGGGATGAGTGGAAGACCGCCTTCTCCACAACCTCAGGCCACTATGAATATACGGTGATGCCCTTCGGGCTAGCCAATAGTCCGTCGATCTTCCAGGCTTTCGTTAATGAGGTGTTCAGAGACATGCTAAACCGCTGGGTGATCATCTACATAGACGACATCCTCATTTTTTCCAACAACTACTCGGAACATGTCACTCACGTCCGGGCGGTGCTGCAGCGTCTCATTGCTCATCAGCTCTACGCAAAGGAGGAAAAGTGCGAGTTCCACTTGGAAAAGATCTCCTTCCTCGGCTATGTCATCAGCCCCGAGGGGGTTTCTATGGACGAACGGAAGGTGAACGCGGTACTGAACTGGCCTCGCCCTGCCACGCTCAAGGAACTCCAACGCTTCCTGGGGTTCTCGAACTTCTACCGGCGTTTCATTCGCCATTTCAGTACCGTAGCCGCCCCACTCACGGCCATGGTAAAAAAGGGAACCACACGTCTCACCTGGTCCGAACCGGCACTCCAGGCCTTCAACGACCTCCGTCAGAGGTTCACCTCAGCACCCATTCTCCATCATCCGGACCCCGAAAGGCCTTTCCTCGTGGAGGTGGACGCCTCTAGCACGGGTGTTGGAGCTGTGCTCTCCCAGCGTCAAGGAGAACCTCCGAAAATGTTCCCCTGCGCCTATTTTTCGCACAAGTTGAGTCCAGCCGAGAGAAATTATGATGTGGGCAATCGAGAGCTTCTGGCAATCAAGCTGGCCCTCGAGGAGTGGCGGCACTGGCTAGAGGGCGCTAAGCACCCCTTCACGGTGCTAACCGACCATAAGAACTTAGAATACCTCCGCTCGGCCAGGCTGCTCAACCACCGCCAGGCTCGGTGGGCTCTGTTCTTCTCACGTTTCAACTTTCAAGTTACTTATCGTCCCGGCTCCTTGAACACCAAAGCAGACGCGCTCTCCCGACAGCAAGAGCCCGACCAGCCAGTCAAATCGTCGGAGACCATCCTACCCCCACCGTTCTCGTCGCACCGGTAACCTGGGATATCATGAGTGAGATAACAGAGGCCCAGGCTCTGGACCCTACACCAGCCGATTGTCCAGGCCACCTCGTTTATGTTCCACGCACCCTTCGACCCCGGATCCTTACGGAGGTACATACTACCCCCAGCTCAGGTCACCCAGGGATCGAGGCCACACTACAGCTGCTGTCCAACAAGTTCTGGTGGCCCACTCAACGTGCAGACACCGTAGAGTTCATCAGGAGATGCACGACTTGCAATGTTTCCAAGGTTCCCCGCCGCCTGCCCGCTGGGCTGCTCCAGCCCTTGCCCGTACCGCGACGCCCCTGGTCACACATCGCTGTGGACTTTATCACGGATCTGCCTCTCTCCAACGGTTACACCGCCATCCTCTCTGTTATTGACCGGTTCTCCAAAGGCTGCCGACTCATTCCCCTCGCTAAACTCCCCACCGCCATGGAAACAGCAGAAATTCTCTGTAACTGGGTGTTTAGACTCTACGGCCTGCCAGAGGACATAGTATCGGACCGGGGACCTCAGTTCTCTTCTCGTCTCTGGGCCTGCTTCTTCCGCTTCCTAGGAGTTAACGTGAGCCTCACCTCGGGCTACCACCCTCAGGCCAATGGCCAGGTCGAGAGGTTGAACCAGGAGTTGACTCGCTTCCTCCGTTCGTACTGCCACGACCAACAGGAGGACTGGAGCCGCTACCTCTTCTGGGCCGAATATGCCCAGAGAACTCACTACTCAAACCTGCCACTCAACTCACCCCGTTCCAATGTATCCTGGGCTACCAGCCGCCACTCTTCCCCTGGTCCGGCGAACCCGCAGATCTACCAGCAGTCAACTCCTGGTTCCAGCACAGCGAGCAGACGTGGGATCTCGCCCATGTACATCTACAAAGAGCCGTCCGCCGTACCCAGACCCAGGCCAACCGCAGGCGTCGGCCTAACCCCCCTTACGAACCGGGCCAATGGGTATGGCTATCTACCCGAGACCTACGTCTCCGCCTTCCCTGCAAGAAACTAAGTCCCAGGTACGTGGGTCCCTTCAAAATAACTAAACAAATTACACCCGTATCATTCAGATTAGACCTACCTCCTGAGTATCGTATCTCACCCACTTTCCATGTCTCTCTGTTGAAGCCTGCTGACGTGCCGGGAGGAGCGGAGGACCTAGACGAGACCGCACCACAGGGACCTCCCCCATAATCATCGACGGCGCGGAGGCCCTACCAGGTCAACGCAATCTTGGACTCCCGACGCCGCAGAGGTCACCTCCAGTATCTGGTAGACTGGGAGGGCTTCGGCCCCGAAGAGAGGTCCTGGGTCGCGGCTGAGGATATCCTCGACCCCTCTCTCACACTCGACTTCCACTCGGCGCACCCGGACCGACCTGCTCCCCGTAGGAGGGGTAGACCCCCGCGTCGGGCACCTCCTCGCGCCAGGAGTCGCTCGCAGGGGGGGGGCTCTGTTACGACAGCGGTCTCTGTGGCTCCCTCTAACCGCCGTCAGCGGGAACCGTCTCCGGACTATTGACTCACTACATTTCCCATAACCCCGTACCTGGGACCCCCCGCTTCCGGTTCCGGTTCACCCGGGTTCACTTCCCCTCTGGCGGCCATTTTAGGACCGTCAGTTCGGCGGGTTCCCTCGCGAAGTATTGTTTAGTTTGTCTAGCAATTCCGAGCGTTTTCCCTTGTATTTCTGATTGCCTGTTACCGACTGGACTGTTTGTTATCGTGTTTGATTCTTGCTGCCTGCCCCGACCTACTGCCTGGATTTACGGTTATTCTTGGATTACCTTTGTTGTTCCCGTTTGCTGGCTTTTGAACTCTGCCTGGTGTACCACTCTCATTGTTCATTAAAGATGTCGCACATGGATCTAACGTCTCCGGATCTGTCACTAGACCCGTCACAATAGGCATGCACATATACATTCTATTAAATGAGTAGGAAATCATAGAATTTTAATGAGATCCTTTTAATGAGTATGAAGTTTTACTTCATCGATATTCAACAGTCCAAAGTTTCTTCAAAGTGGGAGAGGCTGAATGTCAAAAACACCTTGTAGGAGCCATTTTGCTTAGGTTCCATAACAAATATGTTTAAATAAGTAGTGCATGTCAGCTTTGAATGTTTTGTTTTGGATTGTTTGTATTTGTAAACTTACTTTATTCATATGTGCAGTTTAGACAAATATCCTGTATTTACTTTAATGAAATAGTATTTTAAAATTGTGTACTGGCTCTTTAAGAATCGCGTCTGTTAAGTCTGGCGGCAGTGCGTTTCTGAAACACAGCACAACACAGTTTTCTTTTCCACATCCGTGATTTTTGAGATTTAGATTTATATTTTGTTTGTGTGAGATTATTTGTTTTATTTATCGCTCAGTTAAGATTATAATGGAATAAAGTAATAAAGATTACTTTACTGGATACGGAGAGAGTAAAACTAAAACCGAAACAAAAAAACATTCTAAACAAAACCTTCAGTGACTGTCTGTAACACAATGTAAACAACTGTTTACCTCACCTTGTTTTTCTGCTATTAAGAGCTATCTAGAATGGATGAACCGCAGTAATTAAAATAAATGTTTTTTGAGCATTTTTTAATCGTTTGGCTAAATAATTTCACAAATTTTGAAGTAATTCATGTGACAGTTGAGTCATGAACCAGTTTGCATATATGTAATATTATAATTAAATAGTAAGTGCAGTGCTTATAAAAATGTAGGCAAACAAAACACTTTAAGAGATTACAATATATTTCAGTAAGACTGTGTTTTCCTGTTACCTAAAATAGAGCCGCTGACACTGTAGATTTTGAAGTGAATGCAACAGATTAGATGTTGTGTTTTCTACATTAAGTTGACGTACTTTAACATATTTTATATTTGCATTACACTGAAACTTTAATACTGTAACAGACAATGCTAAGGAACATTATTCTTCAATTCCGTTTTTTAAGATTTGATTCACACCGAAAACAAGACTTTCTGGTGTCTTACTTGTTCATTCCAGTGAGGGTTTACCGGATTGTGAGATGATTTAACGGTGCTGTCATTAAATGTGAGGGCAAGCCCAATTCAGGATTTTTCTTTTGCAGTGACACTCGCTTTTCTTGACAATACGTCAGAGATGAACAGCCAATGAACAGCGAGCGCACGGTAGAGCACGTACTTGAAAAGTGTTTTACTGCTGCGTCTCTCCCACATAATCAAAACAGAGCCACAGGTTACAACACCTGCTCATGTGCGAGTGCGACATTCATCCAGTAAGTGAATTTATCGTGTAATCTCAGCTTTACTAGTAGGTATAGAGCAAATGAAATAATTGTGATTTGGAATAGTACTTATTAATAGCTTTTGTTTGTTTAGTTAGTTTAGCATTTTTATTTTGTCATTTTGAAGTCAGACATTTTCAACCTGGTTGCTGCTGTTAACATTGTGTGATAGGCCTAACACCCTAGTTCTGTGGAAGGTGGATTTGCTGCATACTTATTGTATTGTATTGTATTGTATTGTATTGTATTGTATTGTATTATTTTTAATTTTATTATTATTTATTTTATTTTATTTTATTTTTTTCAGAAATTGGTTTCTAGTAAAGGGCATGCAATCCATGGGGGTGGGGTTGTAAAAGAACAATAGAAACCATCACAGAATTTGTAATGGTTTTACTGGTTATAATGGGAATTGTTCTGGTTTTAATGGTAACTATATTGGTGCCTGTTGGTCTCTACTGGTAATTGGTCACCCTCTGTTGGTGGCTTGTTAAAACCACAAAATGCTAACGGAACATGTCCCAAAACACACTACAGTAAACCATTTTTTTAATGGTTTTATTGGTTAAAAGCTGATGGTTTGTAAATGGTTACTTGCAGCCTAGTGGAAACCATTAGGATTTCTGTGATGGTTTGTATTGTTTTTTCAGCAGGGAGGGTAGTTTATGATTTGGTCTTAGTGACTTAGGAGTCCTCTTCACTACTCCTAACGTTTCACAGATTTAAGAGCTCATTTTAGCGCTAAAATGGTTTGTGAAATACTCTTAGAGCAAAGTCCTAAATTTAGGGGCCCAGTGCATTTAACAAACTCACAAACATCAGTGTGTATTTAACAAATGTATTTTTACTAGTAATTAACTTTAATCTCCTAAACATTATTTTTATGTGGATAAACAGCCAGACAAGGTGCAAAAGCATATTTAAATTTAGCAGTGAAAGTTGTAAATACACCGGTGATCGTCCGCATCAAATGGTTAAAATCGACGAGTTAACGGGTGGTGATTTTAGGTCAGTGGTTTGGCTGTTAGTCAGGGTGTGTTCACACTTGTAGTTCGGTTTGTTTGGTTCATTTGGTCCTGGTCTGCTTAGCGTTCACACTGGCATTTTTGACAGCGAACCTAAAGATACCAAACCTAAAAGCATAGTGATATGTTTACAGCCTGATTGGTCATGTGTATATCTCGTGACAGAACTCACCAAACACCCCAGACAAAAAGATTAATTTAGCCTAAAGTGGTGCTGCGCAGGCCATAGCTGAATACACCTAATGCCATCTGCTAAACTAAGCAAGCTCATTGTTGCATGTAGGGTAGACTGGGTACAGTTGGTACAGGGGTATATTTGAAATGCATTAAATAACTTGCATGTGCAACAACTGTGATCTGTGATATTTGCTTTTTTTTCACTTCACCATGTCCCACATTGAATAACTTCTCATCCTTGCATGACTGTTAAAGTTAACTCACATTTTCATAAACCTTAATCTGGGCTCTAAAACTCACATATTGCATGACTTTTCTGTCATGCAAGGCCACCATAAAATCTAGAGCAGTGGTTCTCAATTCCAGTCCTCGGGGCCCACTGCTCTGCACATTTTGTATGTCTGAAATTAAGTATCCTAT
This sequence comes from Labeo rohita, assembly GCF_022985175.1. Classification (NCBI taxonomy): domain Eukaryota; kingdom Metazoa; phylum Chordata; class Actinopteri; order Cypriniformes; family Cyprinidae; genus Labeo; species Labeo rohita. Next base: position 29,231,295 of record NC_066889.1, read on the forward strand.
CGATGTTTTCCATTACTATACAATGTTTTACTAATTAACTACTTTTAACTAAACAAATAATCAAATAAAATACTGAATGGAGATAAAAACTGTTGAATTCTCATTTGCAATTAATTGGTTAGGCAGCTTTACAGTATTACGGATGGGTGTCTCAACTGTACTTGGGTACTGTTGGAACAAAAAAGCTGATTGTGTTTATGAGCTAATTGTTGCAAATATGAACTACTTATGGATGTTAATAATTATTAATATTTTAGTAGTATTTTAATTTAATATTTTAAAGGAAATGTCATATGAAAAATCACTTCTTTTCAGTCCCTACTTGGTGTGCGAGTCATTACTTCCTGTTTTTGGTTCGTTTGGAAGTATTTGGTCCTTGTTGCGTTAATATTTCATTCGAAGTTTCGAACCACACCAGAATACATTTGGAAGTGGCCCGAGACCCATCTTTTTTGCAGTCTCGGTCCACTTGCTTGGTGCGCACCAGGGTTAAGATGGCAGCTTAAACACTTTCAGTGGCTTCACATAAACCACAAGCCTGCAACCACTAGCCTAAAAAGCTTAACTGCGAATGCTGACGCTTTCGGTTTGGCAGTAGGTGAGAAAGGAAACGAAAGGCTGTTTTTTTGTTTTTGTTTTTGTTTTTTTTTAATGGATGACAATGAATAAATGAATAAAAAGCCTTTTAGAGGAAATGGCTTATTATTTTATGAATCGACAGAATATCTGCTAATCTTCAACATGTTTCACACTAAACAATACGTTTGGATTAACCTGACTTTTTGCGACAGGTGGAATTCAGCTTTCTGAATTTCTTTCATTCTTTCTTTCATTCCTATGGTATCCGTAAACGGCCAATAAGTGTCGCACGGGACAACGCTTTCTTCAATAGTAAGTAATACAGACTCTCTCATCTTCCTATAGTAAGACAGTCTCTGGCTTCACTGCCTAATGTCAGTTTAGACAAGATGGCAGATGTGTCTACATGCTTGGAGTGGTCAAATAGGGAATCTATACATATCTATGCTTAGAATGCAATGAGCAATCCAGTCGTTATATATAGATCATTGGACGGCTCTGACCACAACAAACACAGTTCAGAAAAAGGCTGCACAAGTCAATGCAATATTCCGTTTCAGTTGGAAATAACGTCACATACTGAAGTAAAGTTGCTAGTAGCTTTTGGTTTTGAAATAAATGAGGACTAAAGACTTGGACCCACATGGTCTTCAAACCGGGGGGAGCGAATTACCAGCGCTCTCTCCACCCTCAATACAACGACTGAGGTAAGACCCGTGAGCAAGGCACCGAACCACTGCCAGTTGCAGAGTCTTGATAGTACATGCAGGAATGCCCGCCAAGAGAGAATTAAAGAATAAAGAAGTCTTTCTTTCAAGTTTGATGGATTTTTATTAGGTTCAGTTTTTTTTTTCCTGAATGTGTATGAGTGAATTTTCTCATTCCGGCTAAAGTGGATAATCTTTAGAAAACCCATCTGTGTGTTCTTAACTGGATATAACCCAATTGTGGTAGATTAGGGCTAATGTCCCAGATGTTGTGGTTTAAAACCACACCTGCCCACCAACCCCAATTTTTCTTTAAGTACAGTATGTTTGTGGTTGTTGTTTTTTTAATAACTCCCTCAGTTTTTTGTTCCTGTGACGGGAACTATAGAAAACAGAAAAAGTGAAGATTCGGATAATATCACCCTCTCAGCCTCCGTATGACTGCTTGTGTGTGAGAGAGAGATATATCACACTGCAAAAAAGGCTTATCTTGGCCAGGCCAAAATACTCTTTACTCAAGAGTAAAATACTCTTGTTTCAAGAATATTTTATTTACTCCACAGACAGATAATTTTACTGTTATTTTTCTATTCTAGTAAATGCATCTTACTTTAAGAATATTTTGATATTTTTCTAGAAACAAGACAAAAATATGAAGTAAGATAAGCCTTTTTTTTGCAGTGCACACATTACATTTATTATGATACACATTACATTATGAGCATGTCCTGTACTTAACGTATATGTCAGAGCTTTACGGTTATGGTGTCTGTTATGGAAATTGCTGTTGTTTATTATATCAGAGGGAAATATGAGAAAGACTAATAGAACAAGCTTCATTTAGAAAGAGATGGACCTTCAAGAACCATTTGTTTGTTTATTTCTCTGCCTGTGTGAAATTTTCTACTTGGACTTTTAGTTAGTAACTATGTGGTCTGTCTGTAATTGTAAATCAAGAAGTAGTTTACTGCTGATTCATTGTGGTTCATGACATCAGTCACCAGACGGTTAGCCAAAACACACGCAAACGCTTTATAACTGGCTCAGTTTGGGCTTCAGATCAGGATTTGATTGTGATATCTGACTGATGTGTTGTGTTACCTGCAGGGGTCAATGAGGGGGACGCAGGTTGTAATATTTAAGGCTGTGCTGTGGCCTGTTGTCTAAACATCGGATATGACTGATACACAGTATTTTACACATACCGGAATGGCAAAAGAGCCAGACATCCAACCTACTGAAAAAGAGCATATGCTACATCTAACTGCTCCTGTGTGTAAGTATTGTTCCAGTAAACCTGACACCAAAATTTAAATGCTACAGGTTCAGACCAAGTTCAGCAAGTGTTATTGGCAGCATACACTGTGTGCAGAATTATTAGGCATGTTGATATTCTGGTCATATTTTTTTTCCAAACACATTTTACCAATTCCAAACCACATCAGTCTTAATAACTACTGTTAATTTTGTGTTTAATCATTTATATGTGATATATAATTGTCTGTGAAGGCTGGAAGTGAAAAACTCCTTATATTCAGGTGTGCAGAATTATTAGGCATGTTTTCGTTTACAGCTAAAATGAGCCAAAAAAGAGATTTAACCCAGACTGAAAAGTCCAAATTATTAAATGCCCATGAGAAGAATGCAATACTAATGCATTACAAGAATTTGCAAAGTTAAGGCTTGACCATTGGACAGTGAAATGCTTGTTGAGTCTGCATGGTCAGAAAAAACAGGTGGAGAAGAAAAGATGCATGTTAACTGCAAAAGAATTAGGAATTAAGGTGAAGAATTAGGTGTGACACCATCAGGAACCGTTTAGTCTCCAGCGCCACCATTTTCCAGAACTGCAACCTACCTGGAGTCTTCAGAAGTACAATGTGTCAGGTTCTCAGAGACTTTGCTTGGTAAAAAATCCTAAAAAATGCCCCTGACTTAATAAGAATAACAAGCTGACGAAGATTGATGAAGACAGTTTTTTTATATGCTTTAGAGACAGATAAGTTGAGAGTGACTCTTGAAGGACAAGCATCACATCCTCTTGTACCTCTGATTCAAGAATTTATCTTCCAAAATCTGGCAGTAAGTTTTGGGAGTTCATTTTAGTCCATCTCTGCAAGTCAGACTTTTCAGGATAAGAGACTAAACATGAACTCCCAAAACTTACTGCCAGATTTTGGAAGATAAATTCTTGAATCAGAGGCACAAGAGGATGTGATGCTTGTCCTTCAAGAGTCACTCTCAACTTATCTGTCTCTAAAGCATATAAAAAAACTGTCTTCATGTATTTCACAACACGTCAGCTTGTTATTCTTATTAAGTAAGGGGCATTTTTTAGGATTTTTTACCAAGCAAAGTCTCTGAGAACCTGACACATTGTACTTCTGAAGACTCCAGGTAGGTTGCAGTTCTGGAAAATGGTGGCGCTGGAGACTAAACGGTTCCTGATGGTGTCACACCTAATTCTTCACCTTAATTCCTAATTCTTTTGCAGTTAACATGCATCTTTTCTTCTCCACCTGTTTTTTCTGACCATGCAGACTCAACAAGCATTTCTCTGTCCAATGGTCAAGCCTTAACTTTGCAAATTCTTGTAATGCATTAGTATTGCATTCTTCTCATGGGCATTTAATAATTTGGACTTTTCAGTCTGGGTTAAATATCTTTTTTGGCTCATTTTATCTGTAAAGGAAAACATGCCTAATAATCCTGCACACCTGAATATAAGGAGTTTTTCACTTCCAGCCTTCACGGACAATTATACATCACATATAAATGATTAAATACAAAATTAACAGTAGTTACTAAGACTGATGTGGTTTGGATTGGTAAAATGTGTTTGGAAAAAAAATATGACCAGAATATCAACATGCCTAATAATTCTGCACACAGTGTATGTGGTGTAATTACCACAGGAAATATTTGAAAAATCATTCATTTACATTGTTTACTTACATTTCCAGTGCATTACTCTTTTGCTTTAGATTTGTTAAAATTTATGTATGATTAATGTATGATTTTCTGTAAAGCTGCTGTGAAAAAAAACATGGATTGTGAAAAGTGATATACAAATATTTTTATATTTTTATATTCATAACTTTTAAGGAATAGCTCAGCCAAAAAGGAAAATTTTCTCACCTGCTTACTTGCAGGTCAAAGTTAAATTAAAAGTTAAATTAAAAGACTTTTCACTGGAGGAAACGTTATTATAGATTTTGGACTATTTTTAATTGTTAAAATGCCTTAATGATGGGTTGTTGTTGTTGTTGTTTTTTTACAAAAACACAGCTTTTCACTTTACAGCATGTTAATTGATGGACTAAATGTTCATTTTTGGATGAACTATTCTTTTAACATGCATTTAATTGGAAATGTTGTTATTATTACAGCAGCACTTTTCTGAAGCATTCTGAGATTAGATTCCTTGGTAAAATGTACAGTGTTTCTTAATCAGACTCATGCATTTCTTATTTGTTTTTAGAGATATTTTCCAGCTCATTGATAACTTAATGGTGATATTGGTTTGTCCTACTGTATTCCTAGTGTCTGAAGAAAAATGGAGATCTCTGCATGAAAGAGAAGTTTCACGAGACAATGGAAAACATGTGAGACGCAACAGCTACCAATTAGAACCACCTAAAAGTAAGAACTCATTCAGTTTTGACAAAGAGAAAGTTTTTTTTTGTCAGGTTCGCTATTATTATATATATTACATTACATGCACTACATGAACAAATCGGTGGGTGGGACTAAACAGCCAGCGATGTAGAAATAGGCATTAATCTTCTTCTGTGTAGGTAGTGTTTAGTCACTCTATCATAGAGTAGTATAATATTCTGCAAACTGTCAAACTGTTTTTGGCAGACTGGCTTCAATATCAGCAGAAAGTTTTGAGTTTTAAAACTTACAGGGTGTTTTTATAGTACAGTGACCTCGTACGTGTCAAAAGATCAAGGAAATCTTTGGTTTCTTTATAATGAAAAAGGGAAAAAGGGTTCTTCACACCAAGAAAAATGGTTGCAAAAGCCACCTTCATTTTTAAAAGTAGATAGAATAGAATAGTATTGTACAATATTATAACATAAAGATGCATAAATTCACTTCATCACAAATGTTACAAACCTAATTGAACAGTTGGTGTGAGAGAGTTAATACACAACTGCACAATAACAAATTACATTCAATGTAATGAAAAAATTCTCATGTGCAATTCTAACCCAAATCATTATAGTACTTCTTTGTAATTGAGGTGATACATGTTCATAAGGATCATGTGTTTCAATAATAATAATAAAAAAAGAACTGCTTTAAACCTATGTATCTAAAATTGTGTCTGCCTCCTAGTGACTGGAAGTGAACATGGACTTCTAGACACACCCTGAATGGATAGACTTCAGTTGGAGGACTTTCGATTTCCACTGATGCCTCACTTTACTTCATCAATATTCAACAGATAGCTCAAAATGTAACAGGTCAAATATCAAGAATACATGCATGTGTAAAGCACAACAGACCATAACCTGGAGGAAACAGTGTGATTTCTGTGCAGCTGAACTTATGTTATCTGTAAATGACCATTAAATCCCCCAATCACTGTCATCTTTACCTCCGTCGATAGAGGGCGCTGTTGTCATGGAATTCATCACAATCCATCAAGTGAAGCGTCATTCTGAACTTTTGGGTAAACGCTTTGCAAATGTATGTTTAAAAGGTTTCTCCCTACCCCTTAGCCCGTGGCTGACGAAGGGCACAAGGTACCGTTTAAATTCAATCTGTGTGTTAAACTTTGAATTTATTTAGCGATCTTAGAGCGTTTTAGCAGGTCGTTAGCATGTATTATTCAGAGAGTGGGATTCATGTTTTATGTTTTTCTCTCTAAATTGAGATCGTTAGTTGTACCAAAATGAATTAGTTGTTAACTCATTTCGTATTGCACTCTAAAAGGAGATTGTTGTCATTTATAAAATCATATCAAGTTATTCAGGTAGTACTTTGAAAGAAGTTTGTCAGTTGTCAAAACTTGTGGTAATTTTATCTGCATTAAACATTGTTACTGTCGGTGATAATGTCAGAAATAACTGATATTAATCAAGCTAACTACAGTACTGTAAGACAAGGTTATCATTTATGCCTGTATACTGAGAATGTGATTGTTTTCACACTATTAATTTTGTAGTCCAAATAGATTCCAAATTTGTATTCATTAGTCTAAAGGTTTGTAATTTGCATAATTTGCATGCTAATGTCTAATGACTGTTTGTTTGTTTTATTCAGCTCTTACAGCTCTTTTTTTTTTTTTGGAATTTAAATCTTTCATAAACATCAGTTCCTGAGAGTAAAGTGCATCTGTTTAGCTGGGAATGCTACATTATCAGGAAAACGTGCTTATCATGATGCCATGCTGAGATACACATCTACAGTGTGAAAAAACAATTTGTTGTGTCAATTTAAAATAATTTGTAACTGGCTGCCTTAAAATTTTAAGTTCAGTCAACTAAAAAAAAAAAGTTTCTTCAACTTGAAATGTTAAGTTATACTAAGTGACAACTTAGATATTTGAGTGGAATCAACTTAACATTTTAAGACAGCTGGGTTACTTACCCATCTGTTAAGTTTAGCTACTTAGTACAACTTAACATTTCAAGTTGACTAAACTTATTTTAGCTGACTGAACTTAAAATTTAAAGGCAGCAGGGTAACAAATTATTTTAAGCTGACTCAACAAACTGTGTTTTTTATTTTTTACAGTGTAAATAATACAATGTATATTTCTGTATATATGTACATTTGTAAACTTTTCATCATTTCATTTTTTAAATTGTTGTATATGTACAAACTTTTAAGAATATTAAAATCTGCTATTACTGTAATGTTTCCATAATGTTGAAGAGCCAAGGAGAAGAGTAACCGAACACATTATAAATGTATTAGTATAAATACAATTCCCAACCACACTGATAAAAATCTGCTGATTTGTTGAGTGTTGTCTTTTTAACAATATCCAATTTGCATGCAATGCTCATATTTAGTTTTTATGTTGTACAAGTGCTACTAAAAACATTAAAATACGACACAATATTTATAGAGATCAGTATAATACTCCATTATAAAGATTAAGCATTTCATTCAAAATACTCTAATGAAAGCTGGTCCTGGAAGGTTAAAAACGGTCATGTAGTATTGCCATCTAGTGAAAAATATGCCATATTGGTCTAATGGTCTAACTGCACCATCTAGTGAAAAGGAGTAGTATGACATTGACACGCTGCATATTTAAAGGGATAGCTCACCCAAAAATGAAAGTTCCGTCATCATTTACTCACCCTAATGTTGTTACAAACCTGAGTTTTTTTTCTTCTTCTGCAGAGTACAAAAAATATATTTTGAGAAATATTGTTTGGGCCTCAATGTTCTTTAAAATAGATCTTGTTTCACTGAAGAAAGGTTTAGAATAGCATGAGGGGGAGTAAATAATGATTGGGTGAACTATCACTTTAACAAAATGTTTTTTAAAAAGGTACTTTTTATTACAAAATAAATAAATACATTAAAAACACACTTTGTCAATTTTCAATTTTCCTCTTTTGTTTTGCAGTTTCACTTCTCTAGTTGTGCACTATTCTGGCTTATTCTATAATGCATTGTGACACTGTTCAAATTGTTGGTTCCTTTAGGTTAAATTACTGCTGTTTTCCCTCATTTTCAAAACTTGTCCGTCAGAAGCATATCAAATGTTTTTGTTTTCCACTTCTTCTGTATCTTTCATTGTCTGCTACTTACCAAACTGTTCCTCAGAGTTATTTTTTTTACAAAGCACTCCATCTAGTGGTTGAAATGATGTGTAACCACTGTTAAGAAACTGATGAAAGAATGAGTCAACTGACCTCTGAGTTGACTGAAAACACAGAAAGAGAAATGATTATCAGTTACCATGTAAACTAAAACGCTTCATCAACAGGGTCAAATAACAGAGTCAAACAAACTTCAAACCAAACATCATGACTAAACTAACTTCACACAGCAGTCATTCAGTTCATCGAAACAGCTTCTCATGCTGTCTTTTTTAAGAGGGAGAATCTTCATTCTTAACAGTAAATCTTAGTCATCGCATCAGTGTAATATATAGAACTTCCTACTTCCAACTCTAAGAACCGGACACCAAAACCTCTCGTTAGGTTTCTCAGACCAGAACTGGCTTCACTGGACACTGGTGAAACCAAAGATTACAACATACGATTTGATCTGGAAATGACTTCATGCCATAAATGTATGTCTTTTCTCGTTTCATTCAATGGCAACTTTTAAATGCCCGTTACTTGTGTTTCTCATGTTTTGTTAAAATGTGTGTCCCAAGGTTTTTTCCCACATCACTCTGTAATCTACAGGTAGTAACATGATCCCACCAAACAGGTCTAGCCTAAAAAAAACCTACTAGACATTGGAATCTTCATCATATCAGCTGTCTTTCCGTGAAGGAAAAGAGGAAACCACAGTAAGAAAATCAAGAATAACATATATCAAATCAGAGTATGGCACCTCAGGTTCCTTGAGGAAATTCCATTATACCTGTAAATATGATCTGATCAAGTCCCGGGGATAAAAATGGGAAACCCAGAACATCTCAACAGTGATGATGCCATTTAATTGCTCTGATACCAGAAGGAAGAAGGTGATCAACCAAAATTTTCCATCTACACGACTTTCAGAATGCCCTGGGGTTACATGAGCATCTTCAGTGCTACTGAAATGACATGCTTTGTTATTTTTTCATCTCCAGTCTTATAAACAAAATCCCCTGATATTATTTACTGTCACAAAAAGCATATGTGCAGTAATGCACAATCCATAAGAAATAACTTTAAATGAATTAAATATCATAACTAACAGATTTTAATTTGTTTCTCACACAAAGGAAAACTTACAATATGAGTCTTATACTGTTATGATGTTTTAGAGATTTTTGCTCATTTTGAAGTCCCAATTCACTTTCAATGCATGAAAAGGGCGAAAGGAAGGAAGACATAAAATGTGAGTAAATGCTGACAGGGTTTTTGCTTCTATTCAAGGACAGGAAATGTTTTCAGATGTTTTATCTGAGGAGAACTCTTGAAAAATGATACCAAATTCCTCTAAATCCCTCTCAAGTCGTTGCTTGTCAAAATGAAACTGTTGAACGTCTTGTGAAACACCCAAATGAATAAAACTGGGAAGGAAGAATCGTGCTCATGAGAAAAGGACAAAACTTGGAACCTTTTTTGCACAAAGTAAGAATATTGCGCTATCTATCTATCTATCTATCTATCTGTCTGTCTGTCTGTCTGTAATGTAATTTTTGATCCCCTATCCTGTCGCGTTACTAAAAGCTCTTCTTTCTCACCTCGGTTCAGAGTTCATTATCCTTAAATTCCGTTTTTTTTAGATTTGATTCACACCGAAAACAAGACTTTCTTGTGTCAGCTGACTTGTTCATTCCAGTGATGGTTTACCGGATTGGGAGATGATTTAACGGTGCTGTCATTAAATGTGAGGGGAAGCTCAATTCAGGATTTTTCTTTTGTAACGAGACTCGCTTTTCTTGACAATACGTCAGAGACCGAACAGCCAATGAACTGCGAGCGCACGGAAGAGCAAGCGCTTGAAAAGTGTTTTACAGCTGCTCGTGTCTCGCATAATCAAAACAAAGAGCAACAGTTTACAGCACCTGCTCATGTGCGACATTCATCAATAAGTAAGTAATTATATATTGTGTATAATGTAAGCTTCACTAGTAGGTATAGAGCAAATGAAATAGGCTAATCATGATTTGGGAAGTAGTTTAACTATTTGTTTATTTTGTCATTTTAAAGTTTAACATTTTAAGCCTGGCTGCTTCTGTTGATAATGTGTGATAACACCCATGGTTTGACATGTTGTAACATCCTGTGTTTGCAGCATACTTTGATGTGTTTTTGCAATATGATGCAAAAATATTATTATTTTTTTTTTTTTTTTTTTTGCTGCGCAAAAAAATGGTCGCTGATAGAGCAAAGTGTGAAATGTCATAGATGTTAACAATAATGGGAACTTCAATAGTGAATGTAATGTTTTTTTAGTTATGCTGTATCTGGAGGTTCAGAAAGCCAAAATTCAGAGTTTTTTCCCCTGTTCTTGTATATATATGGGCTGATTTCTCTGTTGTCAGATAGCAAGATGTCACTTAGAAAAAGTACCATGGCATTAGATGTTATAACACAGTAACAGTTTATGTAGTATTTTACATTTAATTTATGTATTTATTTTTTTCATTCATTCATTCACTCACTCATTTATTTATTTGGGTTTTTACTATTATTTTAATTAATTTATTTATTTATTTATTTACTTATTTTTTATTTATTTTTTTTATGTACCATGGTAAAAATCATGTTGTTTGTCATGGTATTCTTGGTATTTCACTATGTACATCTTTAATTACCATATAATGCAGTTCAGATATACAGACATACAGTAACCTACACAGTATTAGTTAGGTGGTTCATAGTTCTAGTTAAGATCTACATCCTTAAACTGTCATAAAAGGTATTAATATGTACCTTCAAAGTGCCTTTAAGGTACTAATATGTGCATTGAAAGGTGAAAAGGTACAAAGGTGCCTCAGTGACAGCTTGGTACCTTGTTACTCTGTTACTGTGTTAAGTGTATTAGTATGACTTTTCTCATTCAGGAAGAATTAGAAAACCCTGATTTGTGTTCTTATCTGATATAACCTGTCTGTGGTAGATAGGGCGGATGCCCAGAGGTTGTTGGCTGAAACCTAAAAAAGATGACACAAGGTGACATACCTTAAGTGTGGTTTGCTTACCAACCACTTAACCCCGGGTTGCCCAAGGGTGTGCCATTTTTCTATGAGTGAGTTCATGTGAGAATGTCGGTGTTTTTTTTTACCTTAATAACTCCTTCAGTTTTTTCCTGTGAACTATAGTAACCTGGGGAAATCGACTTTCGTCACTAGTTTCCTGCTTTTGCAGTATGATAATATCATCCCTCTCATTCTCAGTATGATTGCTTGAATGAAGAGATAAATGTCTATTTATGATCCACACGTGCTGTCTGAAAGGTACTTTTGCATACTACTCAAAAATGCAGTGACTCAGTCACTTGTCATCTATTAGGGGTTATCGAACGCATTACATTATGAACATTTTCTGTACTTAACATATACGTCAGAGCTTTACGGTTATAATGTTCGTTATGGAAATTGCTGTTGGTTATTATAAAAGTAGGAAACATGAGTAAGACTAATAAGATGAGATAATAAGATGAATAAGGACCTTCTTGAGGAAGAACCGTTTGTTTATTTCTCTTCCATCTGTGAAATTTTCTACCTGGGGCTCTTCAGGTTTTATCCCCTGTGTGAATCACGTCATGAATCATTTATAACAATGCCTCAAATCTGACTCACGAACGACGATTAAACAGCAAAAGAAAAGCTGCTTTGTAACTGTTATTAATGTGGACTTTGTTGGTCTGGCTGTAATTGTAAATCAAGAAGTAGTTCACTGCTGATTCATTGTGGTTCATGACATCAGTCATCAGCTGAAACACATGCAAAAACTTCCTAACCGGCTCAGTTTGGGCTTCAGATCAGGAGTTTGGATGTGATATCTGACTGATGTGTTGTGTTTACCTGCAGGGGTCAATGAGGGGGACGCTGGTCATCATATTTCAGGCTCTGCTGTGGCCTGTCGTCTCAGCATCAGGTATGACTGATATACATTACACTGATCTTTCTGTTTTCTGTTTTAGATGATAGGATGGGTCTTGAAACTTGAAATCTTGAATCTTGAAATTGCTAATCAGTGGGTTATACTAGAGATTAATTAGGTTAAATTAAGCAAATGTGATCTTTTAACTGCTTTAGAGTTTCAGAATAGATCTCAGTGTTGTTTCAAAGTGATCTGAACTGCTCTCTACATTAATTTTATAGCTCTAGGCTCCTACTAGATGTTGACTAGTGACTCATTTGAGACAAATTTAACATATAAAACACAAACTGATAACTCTGAAAAGTCTCATGAGCTATGAAAGAGCAACATTTGAGCAATAAAAATTCCTTTGATCATTTCACTTCCAGTTTTGAATAAGTAATTCATACAATGACCCTGAGAAAATGTACAATGTAATCATGGTTTCAGACAAAATACACTGTTAAAATGATTTAAAATATAATTTATAAACATAACAATAGTAAGCTATATATTTTTTAAAATGTATTTTCGAAAAATATACGTTCCTTGCATATATATATATATATATATATATATTTTTTTTAATTAATTTATTATTTTAATTTTTTATATAACAATTATACAATTATACCATTATATAAAATGTAAACATAACAATATTAAGTCATATATTTATTTAAATGTATTTTCAATAAATATACTTTCCTCACATATATATATATAATTTTTACATTTAACATTTAATTTTTAATTCTTTGTAATAATTCTTGTATGTTTTAGTAGCAATTTCTGAGTGAAAACTGTTTCAAAGTAAATCCTACACCATATTTTTTTCACCTTACAACTCACACTATGTTATGAAGTTAGTGTAAAAAACATGTAAATGTATGAAGTTTTGTAAGAAGCCATTTTTTTAGTTACTGTAGTTTTTTAAAGCGATCATAGATGATGATTGTAGTTTTTGGGTGAGAACACTAAAGTTTTCTCATAAATCTCATGATGTATATCTAAAATATGATGATGATGATGATGATGTCTCATCTGTCTTCCTCCAGCCATGTTTACAGTCAGTTTAGAGAAGAGCGTTTATGAAGCAGAGCTACATGGAGACGTCAGACTAGTATGCTTGTTCTCCAAAGTTAAAAGTCTTTCCGACCTCGCTGTCATGTGGAGCCGCGTCGAGCCGAAGCCAGACGTGAACCTGTATTGGCTGGAGAGAGGCAAAGAGATTCACAATTACACCAATACTGCGTTCATAAAGCGCGCACATCTCATCCATGAACAGCTAAATCAAAACAGAGCAGTGCTGCACTTGAAAAAGCTCCGGGTAAAAGATTCCGGCACATACCGGTGTATTGTTAAAGAGGGAGATGATGGAGACTACAAGCAAGTCACGCTCAATGTTACAGGTACGTTTGATGCCTGGCAAAAATTTTTAAAATGTCATTTGATTGGTTTTGCGTAATTTAATTAACTGCAGCAATTCAAGTTTGTATTCAATACTAATCATACACTGTAAAAAATAAAAAAAAACACAATTTGTTGAGTCAGCTTAAAATAATTTGTTACCCTGCTGCCTTAAAATTTTAAGTTGAGTCAACTAAAAAAAGTTTAGTCAACTTGAAATGTTAAGTTGTACTAAGTAACAACTTAGATATTTGTGTTTGCTAAACTTAAATGGGTAAGTAACCCAGCTGCCTTAAAATTTTAAGTTGATGCAACTCAAATATCTAAGTTGTCACTTTTTTTGAGTTGACTGAACATAACATTTTAAGGCAGCCAGGTTACAAATTATTTTAAGTTACAGTGTAGGCAGTGTGTCATTAGGAGAAAGAGTCTCATAATGCATTGCAGTAGTTTATTAAAATCAATCAATAAAAGCCAATATTTCTGCAGAATATTGTTAAATTCCTGCATGCATGTACATACTGAAACACGGAAGACCAGTTAAGAGGCAGATGATAACAATAATTTACTTCAATAGAAGTAAAGCTGAGCATATTGTGTGTTTCACACAGCGTGCTTTGGTTGTATACTACACATTTTGGCAAATTGAACAGTTTTTTTTCTGGAATTGTACCTGATTGTCGTACTTAGCTCTATACTTAGGTATATATCTTGTTTGTGGTTTCCAGCTCCTTATACTCTCATCAAGAAAACCGTCATAAAGAAGGGTCAGGATGAGGTTGAGCTCTCCTGTGAGTCTCAGGGATTCCCGTCAGCACAGGTTATCTGGAGTGATGGTCAAAACGCAAACCTCACGGATATGTCCAACAGCACAACACAATCTACAGATGAAGATCTCATTCACATCATCAGCAAGCTGACAGTGAAACGAGACCTTGTGAACAACTACACCTGTTCTTTTCTCATGAAGGGTGAAATCCAGCAGACGGCCACATTTAGACTCCCAGGTGAGTCTGATTGATGTACGAAAGCTTTGCTGACTAATATCAGAACAGAAGTGTAGCATTCCATCACTTGCTCATCAATGGATCCTATGCAGTGAATGGGTGCCGTCAGAATGAGAGTCAAAACATTGTATCCCACACCACTCCAGTCCATCAGTTAACATTTTGAAAAGACAAAAGAAACAAATTCATCATTAAGACGTTTTTAACTTTAAACAGTTATTGCTTCCTCCTGTGAAAAAATGGTCTGATCTGAATCAGGAGAGAAATCTGCACTGCTTACAAACAGCTTTAAACAGGTGGATTTTTGATGTGAGAGACAACAAGAGATGGACTTTTTTACTGGAGGAAGCGTTATTATGGATGATGAACTGGTATTTTGGCCATAAAGTGTTGGCCATAAAGTGTTTGAAATTAAAAGTAATGTCTTAATAATGGATTTGTTTCTTACAAACACACTCCTTTTGCTTTTTAAGATGTAAATTGATGTACTGAAGTGGTGTGGGTTGCTTGTGCATTATTGTGATGTTTTTATCAGCAGTTTGGACTCTCATTCTGACGGCACCCATTCACTGTAGAGCATCCATTGGTGAGCAAGTGATGCAGTGTAACTCAAAACTGTCTGATCCACATTAACAGGCGTTTTATATGCAACTAATCTTAAACTTAGGCCTACGCGTTTTTCTGATTGTATGTAGCACTTTCGGGAAATAAGGTCTATCAGTTCATCTCTGTAGGAACAAGTTTCAGCCTACAGATTTGAACGTTGCCCCTGTTTTTCATCACTTATGGTTTGAGTGAGACCCATTTTTTTCCTTCATAATTCTTCCCGGATGTAGGGGCGGGTGATATGAAATGCGATCTGTTTCAGATGAATACGGAGGAGTTCCGTTGTTAGTGTCTTTTTCCAGCAGATATTAGTCTTGTAATGATTCAGATACTTCGATTATGGTGTTTCACCCTAAAGTGTAGGAGGATTTTTTTCCTATTACATTTAGCAGAGTTGCACAGTATGTGACATTTATTGTGTGTAAGCATTTATAAATGCAGTAATGCAATTAGTTTTAATTTCATTTTTGTTTATTGTTTCATAGCTCTAAAATAAGATAGGATAAGCCATGTTTGAAGCTTTTATTGTTAACTATAACTAAAACCATAAAAAATCATTCATTACTTATTTTATTTCAGCTTATTTCAAAGGCAATATTTCTAATTTCCATTTAGTTTAAGTAGAAGTACTAAAACAACTACAAATAAATAAACTGAACTAAAAAATAAAACTTAAAAAACTACATAGACATGTTTTAAAAAATAATAAAAGTAAAAAAACACAACAAAAGTACTAAAAATGTAACTAAAATAGGGCTGTCAAATGATTATTATTAATCGCATACAAAATAAAAGTTTGAGTTTGCCTAATATATGTGTGTGTACTATTTGTAATTATTATGTATATATAAATACAAACAAATTCATGTATATGTATTTATTATCATTTTTATATAAAATTAATAATTTTAATATTTAATTTAATTTATATTACATATAAATAAACATATTTTGTACTTAAATAACATATTTCTCTTAAATATATACATTAATTTGTGTGTATTTATATATACATAATAATTAAACACAGTACACACACATATATTAGGCAAACTCAAACTTTTATTTTGTATGCGATTAATCGCGATTAATCGTTTGATAGCCCTAAACTAAAATTCAAATGAAAGCATAATATTTAATAATATTTAATATTAAATCTAATTAAAAATATAAACAAAAACTGTAAAAGTATATCAACGATACTAAAATGATACTAACTTCAAACCAGTGTTTTATATATATATATATATATATATATACACACACACACACACACACACACAATATTTGACAGCAACATTTTTCTCTTTTACAGATGAAATCCTTCCTCACTGTTCGGCTCAGTATGTGTGGATTGTTGCTGTGGTCGTTGTGCTTTTAGCCATTGTCTTCATCTCGGTCATTCTGCATAGGAGAAAAAACGGTACTGACATTTACATCGCACCTTTATTTGAAAAGTACTATTATATAGCTAGTTTTGTGACATATACCATAGTGATACCTTGATTTCTGATCATTGTATTATTTGAAGTATCTTGGAGTACCATGCAATTGTGTCAGATCCCTGGTTTTTAACATGGTAACATGACATTTCCTGTTTACACTGGATCTTTAACATTTTGTCAGTTGTTTGCTGTTTGCTACAACCCATTAAATTACATCATGGTGTCTCAATCAGATATGGTGAGCTAGTTTTAGGTGTGACCAGTGTAGATTTGGTTGATTGATTTGTTTATTATTTTAGAAAGTAGTCATGTGAGTCAATATCATATGATATTAAGCAGCTTGTAAAGATGGAATCTCCAGTTTATTCAGTATCTGCAGGAAACAGAAACTGGGTTTTGTCAGCTGACACAGGTGAAAGCCTCATTAGTCATTCACATGTTATGTGTGACTAGGCACTTTTGAAAAGGTTTGAGCTTAAAAATTCATATGAAGCTGTTAGCTATCTTACACATGCGCAGATGATCTGGCATTATGAAACTAAAACATGCTGAAATGGGAATGACCCAATGAATTACCCCTGTATAACCAAATATAATCCAAATATAGCCACTGTTGCCATCTCTCATATTATCAAGGCCAAAGCTATGTTTATAAAACATACTAACATACTATTCTTACTGTTTCTGCATAAAGTATGTGTACCTGTAGGGTATGTGGTCATACGACAACAATGTAGCACTGTAACATTGTAACAACTGTATGCAAACAATGTAAACAACGTAACAATGTAGTGCTATTTTAAAACCATTTATGGTGGAATAATGCCTACTCTTTCACATGCTATTGATGATGTCACAGTTAAAAAATGTTCAGTTCTAAGTTTAACAGTGAGGAAAAAAATCTGATTATAAAATATAAACTGGCAGTAGTGAGAATAAAGTCTGAATTGTGATATATAAACTCACAGTAGTGAGAAAAAAGTAAGAACTGTAAACTTGAAATTTTGAGAAAAAAATCCTAATCATGAGATGTAAACTCACAACTGTCAAAAATTGTCTGAATTGTAAGACGTAAGCTCAAAAAAGATGTTATAACTTGCGACTGTAAGCCATAAACTCGCAATAGTGGGGGGGGGAAATCTGAGTTGTGAGATATAAATGTGCAATAGTCCGAAAAAAACTGAATTGTGAGTTTATAACTTGCAATTGCAAGATGCTCATAATTATGAGACAAATAAGCTTCTGTACAAAACTGCCTGTAATTGATTAACCAGCGGTTTCATGAGCCAGCGGCGGCACGTGTCAGTGCAAACCATATGTAAACACAGAGTCGCCTATTTGTTAATCTTCAATATCTGCAGTAAAAAAGAACCAGGTTATGTCACAGGTAAATACCGCATTACTCATTCACATGCGGAGTAACTTTAGTATCTGTTACTCAACTTCAAAAACAAAACATACATTAAAAATCCTTTCGTTTTAGTTTTGTTTTTGTGTTTTTGTCTTGAAATAAAATCTGTTTAGACGCTGGCATCATGTACACAGAACAGTTACAGTACTCTTCATACATGATCTGACCTTTAATAAGTAGCACATTTTTTTTAGGTTTCCTGACAACACGTATTTTACAGAAATAATTCTGACGATGGCAAAAACATTTCTCTATTGCATGATTATGAGCTAAATGCTTAGAAGGAGCTTTTAGAGTTTGTCAACAGCTGATGATCAGATAATAAATCATTACTATGCAAAAATTTTTGTTTCATATCCTCTTTTAATGTGCAACCATGGGTGAATTCCAATAAATAATCATAAAACATGTATACGTGAGCTCTATCTTTGTCACCTCAATCTTTATCTATTACAGGTCAGAAGAACAGACGAAATGAATCATCTAAATGTGCTTTCCTGTTCCCACACTCTGCCAAAACTGATTGTGAGTTTTTCACATTGACACCATTTCCAGTATAGGAAGTATTTATGCTTTTTATAATATCGAAGTCAAGATAAAGTTACTGTAAAGGCACCATAAAAACAATATAATTCCTGTGGACGCTGAGAGCATACACGCATGTAATACATGCTGCTGAGAGATTAACTTGTTTTTTATATTAGAGCTGCAAAACGATTAGTCGAGATTAATCGATTCAAAGTAAAAGTTTATGTTTGCATATTATATGTGTGTGTACTGTGTATATTTATGATGTATATATAAATACACACTATATGTATATATTCAGGAAAAGTATGCAAGATTTATTTGTAAAATGTGTATATTTATATATAATATAAATTATATACAAGTGTTTGCATGCAAGTACATACAATACATACATATATATGTGTGTGTGTGTGTGTGTGTGTGTGTTTATATATACATAATAAATATACACAGTGCACACACTTTTATTTTTATTATATTTATTTATTTATTTATTTATGGTTTAAACCTGCTTTATATTTTATTAATTTTTATTATATTTACAACAAAAAATGTATTTATTTATTTCTGTATGGTTTAAACCAGCAATAGCCTTATATTTTCATTTTATTGCCTTTTTTATTTTATTATTTTATTATCTCAGCCAGTGTTATTTTAGTATCACTGCAATACTGTTACAGTATTATAAATATTTTGAAGTAATTTGTAATTTTATATTTTCTGTTTTCATTTATGATTATTTTGTATATGTCTCTACAGTTTTTATTTCCATTATTTTAGTAAGTTACACTGAATAAAAATTAGAAATATATATATATATATATTTTATATAGTTTTATTTCAGTTAATGTTTATTTTATTCCAAGTAACTAAAACACAAATTTTTATGTGTATTTTTTGTTTTGTTTTGTTAATGATCACCCTGACCTCAACACAATAAACTTTATATCCATTACATTGTATTGATCATATTTCTCTTTCATTCACAGCTTTACTGAACGTGAACGAGAATGTGATGCAAACATGTGACATAAATTCTGAAGGTAAAGCATGTTCTGAAATACTTATGATGACGAGTTAATGATTATAAACTGCTGTTGTTCAGTTCAGTATAAACTGGAAATATGACTGTTACCCCTGAGGCTTGTAACCCAGACGGCAACAGCACTGTAATATACTGTAAGGTGTCTTATTTCCTGAATACCGAATAAAAAAAAGTGTCTATAGCACGCTTTGAAGCACATCTGGAGGTTTCATGTGACTGTGAGTCACTGAAGCCTGTGATGAATGTAGTTGATGTTAGCATTAGTCAAATGGAAAATGCCCTGCATGTTGCTGCTCTTGTGACTCTGTTTGCCATTCATTTATGCAGAAACCGCAGAAAAACCTCCATCTCTGAGGAACATGCTTATACAACAGTATTTACACCTCTGCACAAATACTGAGATAAATAGCAGACTTGCTTCATATGCACTTCTTAGCAAGTAAGTGCCTGTTTGATATGAGGGAATTTTGAATCTGACAGACACACTTAATAATGCAAAGAGTCACTCATGTGTTTAATCACACATACTGACACATGACAGGAAGCTTCCTTAGAAAAATAGACTAATTACTGTCTGTAAGAACAATGTAGACACACACACCCTGATTTGTGAGTTTACATGCTATGTATTTTTCTCATTTTCCAGTACAAATATCTAAACGTTCCTAAATCAAGGAACATTTACTTGAGGTTTAAGATATTAAGCCTTGCATTCTAAAAAACAACCAAAATAAAATAGTGGGGTTTTGCTTAATATATTAATATATTTATCAGCAAGATTCTCATGCTCACCAAGGCTGCGTTTACCTGATCAGAAACACAAACAAAATCTGTAATTTTGTGAAATATTATTGCAATTTAAAATAACAGTTCTCTATTTTAATATACTTTAAAATATAATTTATTCACGTGAAGCAACGCTGAATTTGCAGCAACGTTACTCCAATCTTCAGTGTCACTTGACTCTTCAGAAATCATTTTAATATGCTTAATTATAATGTTTGATATTTTGGGGGGCTTGTGATACTGTTTCAGGGTTTTTTTTTAATAAATAAAAAGTTAAAAAGAACAGTGTTTATTCAAAATCGAAATGTTGTATACACTACTATTTAGAAGTTTGGGGTCAGTGCATTTTTGTTTAAGAAACTGATACTTTTATTCAGCAAGGATGTGTTAAATGGGTGAGACGTGATAACTGTAATAATAAATCAGCATATTAGAATGATTTCTGAAGGATCATGTGACACATGCGCATATGCAAAGTAAGGCAGCAAAGGCATAACTGTTTCCAGTGAACTACTGTAAAACACAGCTCTGGCTGATTAGCAAACCACAATAAACACACATTGCTCTTTGATTTCCATGTTAAACCACATCATCTTTCCCTTTTGATTCCAGAGAAGGCCAATCTCTAAACATCAGCTCTATCCTGCCTGATAAGAAAGAAATTATCCTTCTGCTTGGAGAACCAGACAGCGGGAAAACCAGCCTGGCCCAAATCCTGTCATCTTGCTGGGCTGAAAGTACCACAACAGACCCCTTCAACATTCACCGACTCCATCTGGTTTTCCAGGTGGACTGTAGCCGAGCAAAAGGAGACTTTTTCCAGGTGATAAAGTCCAGTGTTTCTTATGAAAAACCACTTGACATGTCTGAGCTCAGAGAGGCGCTTCTGGGCACGACGGACTGTTTGCTCATCCTGGATGGATACCTGGAAGGAAACAAGGAACTGGACGAAACACTCGAATGGTTTCTAACGGAGCGGCAGACGTGCCGGGTGTTAGTCACGTCACATCCAGGAAAATGCCCAGCTCTGGAGAAAAGCGTCAGGACAGTATTGCACCTCACTCAAAAACCGGAAGAACCCGGATCATGAAATCGGATGCATTTCATATTTGCACAGACTATGATTTTGCAATTTCATGTTACAGCAATGTGCAAATTGCTGGTGGACCTGCCTTTCATTTCTTAGGAATTTTTTATAATCCGACTTTTGGTAAAGAGGACTCATCTGGCAGGAGATCAAACCATTTCGCAATACTTGAATTCAGTTGTATTTTTTTAAAGACCAAGTATAGGAAAAGAGAAATGAGATCATGGTTAATAAACCATATTTCTGCCAACACTGAAAAAAAACTGTTTGCGCTCTGAAATCGATAGCAAGAAACTGTGAGCAAAAGCTGAAATAGCATATTCTTGCAAAATGTTTTGTATGCAGAATAACGTGTACTTCTTATCAGTCGACAATGCATGTGGTTTAACTGTTACAGGAATAAACGCAGGTCTGATTTATTTGTTTTCAGCGAAATAGTTACAAACTAACCATAACTGCTGTTTTATCTGACAGATCATTAACGTAAAGACTGACTGTGTGAAAAGCAACTTCTCTTTTTACAGTGACTTCGAACTTTTTGTAACAACGGATGCACTTTCGTTTTGTTTATTGGTGTATAATGTGATGATTTTGATAAAAGAACAAAAAAATGAAAGTGAAAACTTTTGTTTGGTCATTTTAGACTCTCTCAGAAGCATTCGGGCAGCTCGTTTTGACGTGTTTGATGGATGCGCAAGTCCACTGCGCAAAGTATTGTTTGTTTCACTTTCATTTTGTTTCAGTTCTGAACAGGACTGACTTCCATTTCTGAGAAAGTACATGCTGCTTTAACTGGCAGTGAGGGGAAAAAAAGGAAGTGCATGTTTCCCGCAAAGGGAAGCCAAAAAAAAAAAAAAGCCTGAGCGTCTTATGAATGCACTTGTGCAGGATGCTTTTTTCATTGTTACGGAAGCATTAAAACTGCAAACTGATAAAATGTTTGCCAGGTTTAAAGCTTTAACAGATAACTGTCTCTTGGGGAAATGAAGTAACCAAAAATGAAACATTAAATATTGAATGTGAAAGTCAACAATGCATATGCATTGCTTTAACCCTTTCATGCATGCAGTGTTGATTCGCAAAGTAACAAGATTTCTTTTTAGCTTGCATGGATACAATTCATTTTATCCCTAAATGACAAGTTCATCTCTGTCCACTGATATAGCAGATAATACATTAAAAATACAATAATAAGATTATAATAATGTCAGAGGTCATTCCCTATGATAGTTTGGATGTTATATCACATGCAGAATAAATAAAATGTTTTTTAAAAATGTGTTCACTATAGAACACACCAGCATCGGAGGATTACACAGTAATTTCTGCCTAATCTGACTCTTAAAAAGAACTTTTTTGCACCAAAAAAAAGTAATTCTTATGTGTATCATGTAAACTTTATATATGATTTTTGTATTCCTATAATGGTGCCACATCCAGATCAAAGTATGATTGTTCGAAGTAATTTATTTTATTTAGTCATATAAAATAATATTTTGACTCCAATGAAACTTTTAGATGTTACTAACTGAAGCGCACTCAGGTTACTTGTCAAACAGTGCAGCAGTGCAACCAGACTCGATTGATTAGGACAGAAGTGTGTGGGCATGAAGGGATTCCCCATGTCTCCGAGCCACTGATATTTCCTAATTCCTTCCTCGACGAGGCTTAAAAACAAACCACTATAAAAAAGGAACAAAAGGCGCTTTTGTTGTCCTTTCTGATTCGAGCTGTGGTACTGAAACCACAAATATGGTGCAAAGTTTTGGAATGGATAAACCCCTTCAAACTCCCGGTATTATTTTGTTAACTAAATAAAATTTTCAGCAGTAACTGAAAAGTAAGTATCTAAATTCAACTGTCAATTGCATAAGAAATCACCCTCAGGCCATCCAGCACTCTTAAAAACAAAGGTGCTTTAAAAGGTTCTTCACAGTGATGCCATAGAAGATCCATTTTTGGTTTCACAAAGAACTGTTCAAAGGTTCTTTAAAGAAAATCTCTTTCATACCTTTTTATAATCTAAAGAACCTTCTTTCCCCAAAAAGAACCTTTTGTTAAACAGATGTTAAAGGTTCTTCATGAACCCACATGTTTATTTAGAGCTGTTTTGGACTGTTTTAGCTTGTAAACAGTTCTTGATCTGTGCATATTTCTCTCCTGATAGAGGACTTGTATTTTGGCCAGAAGCAACAACAAACCAAGTTAAAATGTCTTAATTATGAATTGGTTTCTTACAAACACAGTTTTTGGCTTTTTGACTAATGGACTGGAATGATGTGGATTACTTGTGGAGTTTTTTTATCAGCTGTTTTGGTCTCTGACGGCACCCATTCGCTGCAAAGGATCCATTGATGAGCAAGTGATGCACTGCTACATTTCTCAAAATCTACTGAAGAAGAATTTAATCTACATCTTAGATTGAGTTCTGGTGAACTATTCTTTTAATAGATGTGTTAAATT
Organism: Labeo rohita; assembly: GCF_022985175.1. NCBI lineage: Eukaryota > Metazoa > Chordata > Actinopteri > Cypriniformes > Cyprinidae > Labeo > Labeo rohita. The sequence continues at coordinate 29,255,096 of NC_066889.1, forward strand.
TAAAGCTTTCACTTTCATATGAAATGTTACTGAGTAAAATGATTCATTGTTGTTGATATATTTGCAGATATGAATATTCTATAATGCTATTTGTGTACCATTTCCTTCTTTCTTGACCCTTCACATCTACACCTTTATTTAGATTTTTTATTTTTTTTTGTCACCACCAACGTGACACTATAATCAGAATTAGGCAGAAGTTCGTTCCTCCTTCCCAAGTGCCTGTTTTAGTTACAACACATAATATATCAGTTATTTTGTAATCCAGTGTTGTTCAGGAATTCCTAAACTTGGAGTGAAATTGAATTCCCCATTTGAAATTATGCTTTAGATTCAGCCAGCTGATTGTGTTGTCTAAAGTCCGGGTTTGTGTGTTAAAAGTGCATAGTGGTCAACACATATAACCTCAAGCCTGTTTACGGTCAAAAGGGACTCAGTGGTGCTTTCCAGTCAACTCATTTCTCTATTAGCCTCTGGTGGACATAATGAAACAAAGGCACTTTCAGCAGGAGGAATAAAAGACATTAATAATTGTTGTTGTTTTATTTAAAACATGTAACATGTACATATAGTCCAGAGAAAAAAATAGTTTTCCCCCGTTCAAAAGTTCACATCCCCTTGATTCTTAATACTGTGCTGTTACCTGAATGATCCACAGCTGTGTTGTTTTGTTTAGTGATAGTTGTTCATGAGTCCCTTGTTTGTCCTGAACAGTCAAACGCCTGCTGTTTCTCAGAAAAAATCTTTCAGGTCCCACAAATTCTTTGGTTTTCCAGCATTTTTGTGCATTTGAACCCTTTCTAACTATGACTGTATTATTTTGAATCCATCTTTTCACACTGAGGACAACTGAGGGACTCATATGCAACTATTACAGAAGGTTCAAACGCTCACTGAAGCTCCAGAAGGAAAAACCATGCATTAAGAGCCGGGGGGTGAAAATCTTTTGAATTTGAAGGCCAGGGTAAATTGAACTTATTTTCTGAAGAGCAGTACTAAAGGAAAAATGTACACATCTACATTCTGTTCAAAAGTTTTCACCCCCTGGCTCGTAATGCATTTAAAAACAAACAAATAAAAAAAAAACTTTAAAATTGTTTTTGTGCTTTTAGAAAATCTACTAGTTTACTATAACACTAGCCAAAGGATGGCAGGAAAAACAGATGCTGCATTAAAAAAAAAAAAGAATGGTAAAATTGTCAGCTCATAAAATTCTGTGCAAACAGGCAAATATGTAAGTAAATAAATACACAAACAATAGGCCAAAAATGGTTTAACATTTACTTTTAATGGTGTGCATTTTACCATTTATCAAGAATATTGCACAAATACTGCAGATAAAGTCACTTAGCACAGAGTAGACTTCCCTTTTTCTTTGAATGTTGAACTGGATAACCTTTGCAAACAGCTTTTTTACAAGAATAAGAGTCTGTAATGTTCAACTCAATACTGATTGCTTCAAACAGCTCAGGAGTAGTTGAAAAATGTCTCCTAGTTAGTCGGAGTTTAACCAAATATTCTTTATAGAGTTCAAATCTAGACTCTGACCAGAGCAAAACATCAGAATCAGAATCAGAAAGAGCTATTATTGCCAAGTATGCTTGCGCATACTAGGAATTTGTTTTAGTGTCATTAGCTTCCGGTACACAGAGACAGCAACAACATACAGACAATAAACATAAGACGAAAATAAAATACACATATGTAAATATAAATAGACAAAACTTTGAAAAATTGAGAAATAAATAAATGAGTGGTATGTACAGTTGTGCTATAGATGACAGAATAGAATAGAAAGAGGTAGAGATACAGGGATGTGCTAGGATGGGGGTGGTAACTAATAAATAAAAAGTTATTGCACATTATATTGCACAATGGGGGGAACATTTAACTGTTCATAAGGAGAATTGCCTGGGGGAAAAAACTGTTCTTGTGCCTGGCTGTCCTGGTGTTTGGGGCTCTGTAGCGCCGGCCAGATGGTAAAAGTTCAAAGAGATGATGACTTGGATGTGAGGGATCCAGAGTGATTTTCTGAGCTCTTTTCCTCACTCTGGATGAATACAGTTCTTGAAAGGTGGGCAGGGGAGCACCAATAATCCTCTCGGCAGTCCGAACTATTCTCTGTAATCTTCTGATGTCTGATTTTGTAGCTGAGCCAAACCACACAGTTACTGATGTGCAGAGAGCAGATGTGTTTTCATTTGTGGGAAGCAAGCCAATCTTTATGCAAACACACGCACAAATATATGTCGAACGTGGTTGCAAACAAAGACACACCTGCCTCATGCTTTGATAATAAAAGTAAATGTACCCAGCAGTGCTTACTTTCTCTAAAAGGATTTCAAAACGCATCGTCTTTACGAGGAAGACTAATGTCCTGTTTATGAGAAAGGCGTCCATCCCAGCCCTTCTCATATGACTGCAGTCAAATATGATCCTTAGAATAAAACAGCTGCTGAAGAGCCTGAGCCTTTGTATTAATAAATAAGGAACAAGGAAACTAAATACAAATACAACATGAAGCATACAAGATTTCATAACAGTGCTGGAAACTTCCTGATTCTTTTTATCAGTGACTCCCTCCTGTTTGCTTGTTACTTCCTGGTGACCTTTGAGAAGTTTGCAAATATGTTTCGGGAAACGTTTCATTCTGTTCATTGTTCTGTAGTTTTTATTCAATATTCAATAAGTTCTCTTCCGTTCTCTTGTTCGAATCTGTTCAGCTATTGTGAGTCCCAAAATGCAAAGTTTTGTTTTGCATGTAAAGAGGAAAACATGCAAAATTATCAAAAGTTCACTAAATGCATATTGTTGTTGTTAAAAAAAAAAAATGTGTGTTTTTCGACTAGTGGTCTCAGACTTTTGGACCCCGCTACATGTCTTTCCAATTAAAATAACTGAAATCCCCAATCTCTGATGCTGGACTGGTTTACCATGTTCCTCCTTATACTGTATAATTATTAACAGGTTTGCAAAGCAGGAGAGTCAGAGAAGGAAGTGAATAAACAACCAGCAGAATATTAGATTCACATTAACGAGATTTTTTATTCATTAAAAACCTAGATGCACAGAACAATTCAAAGAACATAGAATTTAGGCTATATCCTAAAATAAGAACTGCGATTCATACAGACAGTGACTTGAATATCAGCTACAACCCTTATGTGAATAACACTCACCATTTTCCAAACTGAAACACTATTTCGAGTTTTAAGAAATGGAATAAAGCTAAAGTGAAAGTAACCTGCGTGGCGCTCGATCCGCTGCCGCCACCTTGTGGTTAAAACGGTCACCTACACCTAAGATCCCATCCTCTTTGAACAGAGCTTACATATCTTGTTTTATGCCCATTCATATTTTTCGAGCATTTCAAATTATATATATTTCTAATTTTCTTTTTTTTTTTTTTTTTTTTTACATAAGTAGATGTCTGTTGATAAACACAGAACGATGTGATTTAATAATAATTTTCGATAAACCTCCCTGTATTTGTCATATCGTTAATACACATTCCAAAAATAATATAAAATAGGCAGTGCTGGGCAACGATTAATCGGAATTAGTCGCTTCCAAAATAAATGTTTTTGTGTACATAATATATGTGTGTGTACTGTGTATATTCATTATGTATATATAAATACACACACATGCATGTATATATTTAAGAAAATATATTTATGTTTACATATTAAATATATTTAAGTATAATAAAAATTTTATGAATATAAATATATACATGTAAATACATGTAAATATTTTCTAAATATGTGTGAGTGTTTATACATAATAAATATACTATTATATAAACAAAAACGTTTATTTTGGATGCGATTAATCGTTCGAACAGTACTAAAAATAGGGTAACTGCAATAAAAATTAGATGCCAGTAAATTTTTGTAAAATAATAATTGCTGTTACTGCCATATCATACAAATGAAAGCCCACTTCACATTCCAGCCCATTAGATGGCAGAAATGCACTGTCATTACATTAGAAATCAAAGCAGAAGAAGAGCAATCGCTGAACAGCAGCTGTAAATGTTGGAAAGAAACAAACGAGGGTTTTCTGCAGGAACACCTGACATCTTCAAGACATGTTAGTATGAGGACATGAGTGATACAGAAACCTGCAGAATGAATGAAGATGATCCCAAGCAACAAACAGGTTGGTGCTTGTCTTGGTTCTCAAGTCACATTCACAAACCTTCAGCAGATCTGGAACATTTTAAGAGCTGTAAAATAATCAATAACATTAGGTAAGAGTGAAAAGCTGACAATGCATCTAAATAATAATAATAATAATAATAATAATAATAGCCTAATGCTTAATGCATAACACAAAAAAGACAACAAAAACTAGAAATGTTATACAAGATAGATTTTTTGGTTTTGTTTTTTGTTTTCATCATATTTTGATGTGTCATTTCAGATCTGTTGGGAGTTATTGAATTGGAGGATATACCTAATCATTTTTTAACTGGAGAAAAATCTTCACAGACTGAAGATAATTTTTCTCAGAAAAGTGCTTCTAGAGCCAGATCCATCCGTTTTCTCCCCTGCCCTCACTGTGAAAAGAGTTTCACACGTAAAGGAGATCTCGACAGACACTTGCGAATCCACACGGGAGAAAAGCCGTTCACCTGCGTTCAGTGCGGGAAGAGCTTCACTCTGGCGGACGGGCTGAGAAAACACCTGCGCTCTCACTCCGGAGTCAGATCCTTTCACTGCCACCAGTGTGGAAAGGCGTTTATTTTACCGTCGCACCTGAAAAGACACATGATCATTCATGCAGATTTCAAACCGTACTTGTGTTCTCTCTGCGGAAAGACTTTTTCTCAGCTGGACTGTTTGAAGAAGCATCAGAGGACGCACAGCGGCGCCAGACCTCACGTCTGCTTCGAATGCGGGAACGCTTTTAATTCAGCCGACACTTTGAAACGGCACCAGAGGATTCACACCGGAGAGAGACCGTACACCTGCTCCGACTGTGGGAAGAGCTTCACTCAATCCGGACACCTGAAACAACACGAAAGGGTTCATACGGGACAGAAGCCGTACTACTGCTCGTTTTGCGGAAGGAGTTTCAGCACATCGAGGAATCTGCCGGCTCATATGAAAAAACATCGGCCAGACGCTTATCAAATAAACCAAGATGATGAAAACTGATGCAGCGAGATCTGGAAAAAAAGAGACTTTATTGCACTGAAATCACACTGGATTTTTCTTATGCATGTCTGTAAATTAAGAGAGTTAGACATTTACTGAAATATATTATCATATTAAATAAGACAAGTTCGGTCATTTTAGAGAGAGAGAGACAAAATAATTTAGCTTTATTTTCACTTCTAAAATACAGGGGGAAAGACTCATCATATGGCGGTATTTTTCATTTATAATTTAATTTATTTAAATTAAAAACGCTTTATGATCATTACAGAAGTTTTATTACAGTATATACAGTAATATTTATTTATAGTTATATTATTGGAAGTAAAATTATTATAAGTTTTTTCTTACACATATACTAACTGTGAATAATTTGTTGTGTTGTTATGATATTTTCCATTTTTTTAGCGCGTGATATTAAAATGTTTTTCCTGAAAATGTAAATAAACTCAATTTGTAAATAAACTGTTTAAAACAAAAAATGCAGCTTTTAACAATATTTTAAAACATTACATAATCGTTTATTATTGTTATTTATATAAAATATTATTTTCCAAATATTCTCTTTACAAAAAAAATACATTTAATTTACTTTTGCCACATGCTTTTATCCAAAGCAGTGTTATTTTTTATTTATTTAGATTTTATTTATTTACCATCTTCATCTTACATGTTTTACATTTTAGTAATTTTGTTGTGTCATTTTTATTAGTTGTTTTTTAATATGTGCATATGGTTGCTTTTTATTTTCTGTTATTTAAATACATCCAGGCAAACTAAATAAAAATTAGAAATTTTGGTTTGGCAACAAGGTAAAATAAAATAAGTTCAAGATTGTAAGGTCATTATTAGAATTTATTTTTATTAGAAATACTTAACTCCATACATTTTTTCCCCCTGCAAATATCCCTCAAACAATTTGTAAGTAAACTATTAAAAAAACTATTTAACATATAACATTTTATTTTCTAAATATTCTGTTTACAAAAAAAAATTTTTAATTTACATTTAGCACACACTTTTATCAAACAGTGTTATTTTATTATCACTGAGTTGTTTCTATATTTTGAATGTTTTTATTTTCATATTTTCCAGGGTTTTTTTTTTTTTTTTTTTTTTTTTTTTTAGATTTTAGTAATTTTGTTGTGGTTTTGTCGTTTTTATTAGTTTTTTTTTTTTTAATGTGTACTTGCTTTTTTTTTACATTTCTGTTTTATTTTCTGTCGTAGCACATCAAGCTGAAATTAAATAAGTGCAAGCTTTTTGTTTTGAATTTATTAGGTGTTTCTGTACTGGGATCTTAAGATCAAAGCTGTAATGCTTTTGTCCAGAGAGCTTGAAACAGTCACGTGGTTTTCAGCTGACTGAGACGTCGAGCGTGATAGATCACGTGATCATGGCTTCGAATCTTCGGCGTCGAATGTAAACATCAATTCTTTTGAATCTTTTCAAAGCGCATTCCGATCACCGAACAGACGCAACGGAGTCGTTCCCGAACGTCTGCGATGTTGGTCAATGGAGTGTAGATACGGAGGAGCACAGCAAGGGTGTAAGGAGGCGTTTGAGACAGGCCCTTAGTTTAAGTGCTGGAAAACATTCACCTCCTCCCTTCATGTGAAGAAGACACGTCTCAAGCAGGAGGAATTACTTCAGCTGAGTTCCTAATGACAAAGATGGAGTTTATTAAAGAGGAGAATGAAAACATGTGTGATCCAGAACCATGCAGAATTAAACAAGAAGATACTGAGGAACAAATAGGTTGGAGTCTGATATTTATTCTTTATTAATGACTGCTGAGGAACATTGAAGTCACAAACATTCAGCAGACTTTCAGGGTATTTTATAAATACCCTGGTTAAAATAATAATAAATACAAATATATTATAAATTAATAAAAATAAGTAAAAAACATTATTGAAAATAATAATAATTATTATTATTATTAATAACTACTATTGCATATAACATTTTGTTTTATTATATAATTTATTGACATCTAATAATAATAGTTCTTATATTAATTGTGTATATAATTATATTTTTGTTATTGTTGTTATTATTATTAATTACTACGTTATGAAATTTGACAGCCAGTATTTTTGTAAATATATGCTTTTATATATTAGCTGTTAAATGATAAATTATTTATATTATTATATAATGTATTAAAATAAGTTAAATATTCATATATAATTATTTAGATAATAATTTTATCATTTAACAGCTAATATTAATAATTTAGCAGAGGACAAGTTTTATATAACATTAATATTATTATATTATTTGACAATTTCCAGTGTTTTTGTAATTACATAGTAAGAAGGCCTAAAATTTTGATGTTGTAATTTTGGTATTATGTAATTACTTAATTGTTAGTAATTACATAATACCAAAATTATAACATAAAAAATTTTAGGCCTTCTTACCATTGAATATTGTTATTTTTATCTAATTTATAATTTCACAACTAATATTATTAGTTAAGAAAAAATTATATATAACAGTAATATTATTAATATTATCTAACCTGACATTTTCTGGTGTTTTTGTAGATACACATTATATAATTGTACTATACTACAAACATAACATAAGAATAATTCTTTTAAAAGCATTCATGCCATTAAATCATGTTTTTATTATGTAATTCAGAATTTGACATCTAATATTAATAATTAAGAGGAGAAGAAAAATTCTATGTAACGTTATTATTATTATTACGGTTTGGTGTTTTTGTAAATATGCGAAATAAATATTTAAATAGTCTTCCTGCCATTACATTACAAACATACGTTCGTCTTGTTTGCAATTAAATTTTAACAGTCTCTTGTGTTAATTTTAGACCTGATGGAAGCGAATGAAGTGGAGGATAAACATCATCAGCATCACTTCACAACTGGAGACAAATCAGGAGGCAAAAATTATTTCATCTGCCCGCAGTGTGGAAAGAGTTTCCCACATAAAGGAGACCTTAATAAACACTTACGAATCCACACGGGAGAGAGACCGTTCACATGCATCCAGTGTGAAAAGAGCTTCACGCAGAAAGCAAACCTGAACAGACACCTGCGCGTTCACTCTGGAGAAAGACCGTTCACGTGTCCTCAATGCGGACGGAGCTTCACGTCCACCAGCATCCTTAAACACCACCTGCGCTCTCACTCCGGAGTGAAGTCGTTCAGCTGCGATCAGTGCGATAAGAATTTTATTTTAGCCAAACTGCTAAAAAGACACCTGAAGATGCACGCAAACCAAAAGCCGCACTTGTGCTCTTTCTGCGGGAAGAGTTTTTCGCAATTGGACTATTTTAACGAGCACCAGAAAATGCATATCGGTGGTAGGCCGCATAAATGCTCTGAGTGCGGAAATGCCTTTAATACGGCCGATTCCTTGAGACGACACCAGAGGATTCACACCGGAGAGAAACCGTACATTTGCTCACATTGTGGAAAGGGCTTCATTCAGTCGGGACATTTGAGAGCACATGAGAGACTGCATACGGGAGAGAAGCCGTACCAGTGCTCTTCATGTGAGAGGAGCTTCACACACTCAAGTAAACTACTGACTCATGTGAGAAAACGTTGCCCGAAGATGTAGATGAGTTTGTTTCTTCATCAGATTTGGAGAAATGTAGCATTGCATCACTTGCTCACCGATGGATCTTGAATGGGTGCCATCAGAATGAGTCCAAACAGCTGATAAAAACATCACGATAATCCACAATTAATCCATACCACTCCAGGCCTTCAATTAATGTCTTGTCAAGCCAAAAGCTGCATGTATATAAAAAAAAAAAAAATCCATCAAGATGTTTTTACCACTGCTTCTGACTAAAATATTAGTCCATAATCCATTATAACGATTCCTCCAGTCACAGTGAAAAAGTCCATCTCCGGTTGTTTCATACATAAAAATCCACCTACATATTTGTTTTGGTCTGTTTTGGCTTGTAAACAATACTTGATCTGTACAGATTTCTCTCCTGATTCAGACCAGATGACTTTTTCACTGGAGGAAGCAATATTTTGGATAGAAGACTTGCATTTTAACAACCGTTTGAAGTTAAAAATGTTTAAATGATAAATTTGTTTCTTACAAAAAGCTTTTGGCTTGTCAAGATGTTAACTGATGGACTGGAGTGGTGTGGATTGCTTGTGAATTATTGTGATATTTTTATCAGCTGTTTGGACTCTCATTCTGACGGCACCCATTCACTGCAGAGGATCCATGGGAGAGCAAATGATGGAATGCTTTTTCTGGGTTTATGGAGAAGCTTTTCATCCTATTTGTCAATCAAAAACAGCTAAATTAACAGCTTAATTTATTTAGTCTGTTTGCTGAAAGCTGTTGCATTGAGATCTGTATATTTGCGTTGACCTTCATGTGTCTTCTCTTGCACTAAAACCAGGTCCGTTTTGTATCACAGCATGTGAAAATGTAAGCAAGGTGTTTTGTCGTTGCTGTAAATGTTCATTTTTATGTCACTTACAGATGTAAATATAGCATAATGCTTTTCTAAAGATGTCAATTTACATCTAAAATTTATATTTTTGTGCAGACATTTATATTTACAATGCATACAAAATACACCGTTTTTGGTTTAAGGCAAATTGCATTTCTGACCCCGCATCGCAAAACCAGTCATAAGGGTCGGTTTTTTGAAACTGAGATTTATACATAATCTGAAAGCTGAATAAAGAAGCTTTCCATTGTTGTGATGTATGGTTTGTTAGGATAGGACAATATTTGAGTACAACTGGAATCTGAGGGTGCAAAACAATCGTAATATTGAGAAAATCGCCTTTAAAGTTATCCAAATTAAGTTCTTAGCAATGCATATTACTAAATTAAGTTTTTATATATTATAGTAGGAAATGTACAAAATATCTTTGTGGAACATGATCTATACTTAATATCCTAATGATCGGATAATAGAAAAACCGATCATTTTGACCCATACATTGTATTGTTGGCTATTACTACAAATATACCTGTGATACTTAAGACTGGTTTTGTGGTCCAGGGTCACATTTACATTTATGTATTTGGCAGATGCTTTTTACATTAATAATGTATGATGTCTTTGTGCAAACATTTTGAGAATGTTATAAAACACCAGCTTTGAAAAAATAAGGCTCCATTAATGTTACTTTTTTAAATGAATTTTATAGAAGCTTTGGAATCTGACTGTATCTGCGGAAGTGCATTGGAAAATACGTGTTTCACAGCTGTCATCTAGTGGTGAAAATATGAACTAACATGTGCGCTAATAATTACATACAATATGATAAAATAAATAATAATTATTTTTCTAAATAACTCTCATAAGTACAAAGAAGCAGCCATTATATTGAAAAGTCAGTGTTCAGATCAGCTGTGATTTTTAAAAAATAATACAACGTGCAAACCTCCCTCACACTTTTTTATTTTTGTCTTTGTACACATTGGACAGGCATTATAATTCATTACAGGCACCCAAATGATATATATGTAACTGTTCCTCCTTTATAATTAACTAACATTTCGAATTTTAAATATCCATTTGCAACAACATTGCAGATTTGGATTTATTGAAAATAGTACAAATAGAAACCAACTACAGCAATAACAGCTGTAGTTGATTTTTAGACCGCTTGGAATACAGAACTTTAATGCACTTAATTTTATAATGGAAGAGAAAAGAAATCGCACCTGGTTAATAATGACACACTTTACTCTCTTTATGCTCCAGTACAGTAGATGGCGCACTGTTTAGTTAATTCACATCTCGTCTGTGATTCCACAATAGAAGAAAAGAATGGCTCCTCAACAACAGCAGATGTTTGTGAAATCTTCAGCTGGAGTCTAACGTGAGTTGGTTTTTATGGTTTTACAATTTAAGACTATAATGATGCTGGTGTGCGTAGTTGGTAAGTTTTTTACAACAGAATCACTGCAGTTCAAACCGGTTTTGCTGTCCGTTGTTATGAATAGGTATTAAAGTCAAATTAACTTATTTTTATAATTAGAGTACATTATATTATACATTATATATATTTTATTGTATTATATTATAAAATTTGATTATATTATATTAGTTATAATATATCATAGTTGTTTATTGTTATATTTTTAATTGTGTTCCGAAATTAAATTAAATTAAAAATTAAAATTAAATTAAATTAAATAATAAAAAAAACAAATAAATTAAAAATTTAAGGTATCTGAATTTAATAAGAATTTTATAAGAATGTTTATATCTTGCCGTTCTCTTGGGGAAAAGCTAAAAAAAAAAATTACAATTATTATTTTAAAAAATCACTTATTTTATTTTTAATTTAAAAAATGTGAAAAAGAGAATTAGGAGAAATGTAAACACGCTATTACAAGTTTATAACTTGAAATTGCGACATGTTAATCACAATTATGACGAAAAAAGTATTGCAACTGCAAGAAAAAAGTAAGAAATGTGAAATAAAAAAAGTTTTGATTTAAATAATGCACTGATATTGTGTTTTGTTTTGTTTATTAATCAGGGTATTATTTTAGAAAGTGGCTGGCATCACTCTTTTTAGTGCATGAGGCATTGTGTTTAAAGTACAATAATGCAAAATTCAGCAGTCATGTGAGTTAAAATAAGCTGAATGTTCCTACAGGTAAAGAAGTAGAAATGCTGTCAAACAAGCAAGAAGAAATAACTAAATTTCCATTAAAAGCAATGGAATTTACTAGAGGATAATGAGAACACAAGTGATCCAAAACCTAAAGAACAAAGTGGTTGGTGTCTGTGCATTCAAAATCAATATCTAATAATGTTACTTACTAATTTTATTACACATTTGTCCATTTTGCATTGAATAATGACAGTATAATGTGTTTAAATTAGAAGCCATGGAACTAAATGAAACGGAGGAGAAATGCCAAAAGAAACCAAGACAAGAATCTTTCAGTTCCTCACAAAAAAAATCTCACAGGACCAAAAAATCTCGCACATGCCCTCAGTGTGGAAAGATTTTTATGCGTAACGAACACCTCAAAATGCACCTGCTCATTCACACCGGAGAGAAGCCCTTCACGTGCCTTCAGTGCGGACGAAGCTTCAGATGTAAAGGAGACCTGACGAAACACACGAGGATTCACACCGGAGAACGTCCGTATGCATGTCCTCAGTGTGGAAAAACCTTCCCGAGTGCATACGTCCTCAAATCTCATCAGCTCCTTCACTCTGGAGTGAGATCTTTTAGCTGTGATCAGTGTGAGAAAACATTCATCCTGGCCACGCACCTACAGAGACACTTGAAAATCCACAGCGATAGGAAGCCCTGCTTATGTTCGTTCTGCGGAAAGAGATTTTTTCATTTAAAGGAGCATCAGAAGATGCACGCCGTTGTGAGAGATCACCTGTGCTTTGAGTGTGAGAAGAGTTTCACCTCGGCCAAATCATTAAAACAGCATCAAATGATTCATACTGGGGAGAAACCGTATAAATGCACACGCTGCCAAAAGAGATTCACTCAGTCAGGAACGCTGAAAGATCACGAGAGAGTTCATACTGGAGAAAAACCATATCAGTGCTCTTCATGCAGGAAGAACTTTAGCAGATCAAGTAATTTACAGACTCACATGAGAAAGTGTTGCCAAAATTCATCTTCATATCATAAAGAGTTTTAGTCAAAGATGAAATGATGTGTTGGGGCGAAAAAAAGAGGAAATGTTTAGATGCTTTAGAAAGTAATGTGTTTGTAACACATTTTATTTCAGTGTGTAAGCTTTCTGACATGCAATATGTTAAAATAATGATCCTCTTACAATTAATGTATTTTAGAAAGTACTGAAGCCAGTATGCATTAAATGAGTTTTAATATTGTATTTAAATGTGTATTTTAGCAAACAGAAAAATGTTTTTTTCTGTGCTGACTATAAAAACATGAATAATGTGATTATATGCCATCATATCAGTAGTTCTTGTTAAAAAACAAACTTTTTTCATTATGCACCAGTTCGTCTAAATCTAAGTTGACCATATTTTGGCAGTGCCACAAATGTTCCACCAGGTGGCGCTTTTGGTTGCGCTTCAGCGTAGTGGGAGGAGCTTGACCTATTAGCTCCACCTCCTGTGACATAATGGGCGGGGCCATGTTTAGCGATAGGGTTGTGGTTGAGTCGTCTAGTTCCACTTATTGGCTTTGCAGTGAGCTGCCTCTCTTTTTGAATCCATCTTGATTCCCAACTGCTTTAAAACTGCTGTTTAACAGACCGTAAGTATATTTATTATATTAAATGTAAATGTGGCAATTTACGTATGTATATATGCGTTGCGCTCGAACAGTATACAGTACGATTCTCGAAAGAATGAGTCTTAAAAGTCGATTGATTGTAGTGAATCAGAAACTATTAGCTGTACTCATCTTCACATCATAAAGAATTTTAGTGAAAGATGAAATGATGTGTTAGGGGAAAAAATGGGAAATGTTTAGATGCTTTAGAAAGTAATGTGTTTGTAACATTTTATTTCAGTGTGTACACTTTCTAGCTCGCAATATGTTAAAATAACAATCTTCTACCAATTAATGTAATGTAGAAACTACTAAAACCAGCATGTATCAAATGAGTTTTAATATTGTATTTAAATGTGTATTTTAGCAAACAGATTTATAACAGATGATTTCTGCCACAACATTGTTTTTTCTCTGTTGACTATTAAAACATGAATAATGTGATTATATGCTATCATATCAGTAAAGTTCCTGTTAAAAATCTTTTTGCACCAGTTCGTCTAAATCTAAGTTGACCATAGTTTGGCAGTGCCACAAATGTTCCACCAGGTGGCGCTTTTTGTTGCGCTTGAGCGTGGGAGGAGCTTGACCTGTTAGCTCCACCTCTTGTGACCTAGTGGGCGGGGTCATGTTTAGCGATAGGGTTATGGTTAGGGTTGGGTTAGTTCCACTCATTGGCTCTGCAGTGAGCTGCCTCTCTGTTTGAATCCATCTTGATTCCCGACTGCTTTAAAACTGCTGTTTATCAGACTGTGAGTATATTTGTTTCATTATATATCGGGAGAAATGTAAATCTGACAGTTTATGCATGCACATATGCGTTGAACTCGAACAGTGTACGATTCCTGAAAGAATGAGTCTTAAGAGTCGATTCATTTTAGTGAATCAAAAACTATTAGCTGCAGAGATTACTGAAACAATCTGACTCTCTTATTGAATCCTAAGCATTTACTTTCCTCGTGACCAACTAAAAATTAACCAATATTTTCAACTAGTTGTTTACAAGATAATGTGTAAAAATTTAATTGTTTCTAAATTACTGTTTGAACCAAAAACTTAATAATTGAGAACTTTGTTCAACACTGGAAATTTGAGTAGGAAAGCTTTTATATTGGGACTAAATAAAAGTATATGAATCCATATGATGAATAAATTAATTTTGTTATATTTTAACAAACGTGGTGTTCAGTGCATCTTCAGGTAGAGTTTATAACGTTAGTTTTAACATTGTTTTAACAATATGACATTAGGACAATCTCATTTAGAATGCAGAGCTCAGAAGCGCACATGTACTGTACAGAGGTTTTGGTTACAGAATCTTAAATTACTTTGCTTACATATCCAGACCAGGACAAAGAAATCTTAAAATTAGTTTTGAAAATCTTAAAAACATTTTATTGGTGAGGATCCATGACCTAAGGGTCACATCTGGCCGGAAACCAGTAACCAGATCCTGAGCAGCAAAACAGAATCCTTCAAATATTTTTAGTCTTTCTCATAATATAAGTGACTGCTGTGAAATTGCCAAACATAAAAAGGGAAAAAACACAATAGATTCAAAAGATAAATCATATGTGGTATATATATAACTTCTTATATATATATACCATATGTGGTATATATATAACTTGTTGGGGAGAAGAGTGAGAGAGGGGGAAGGGAGCAAGGAGAGAAGTTTTGGCAAAGTAGTGTGCATTGTTTTGTCTTCAAGATTGCAAGGCATGTTTTGTGAGGATTCATTAAGTTTGGTTTCAAGGGGAGATCAGGCTGGCCTTACAATTTGTGTTTGCACCTCATGAGTTCAGTGTAGTTTTTATATTTGATCATTTCTTCTGAGAACTTTCTATCTCCTCATATTTTAAGCAGATTTTGTGTGGTCTCAATGCTCAGATTTGTTTTTGACCTAAAAGTCAAAAACAATCAGCCGTAGTGCTTACAGAATCAAATTTGCTATAACCGGCTCTCATTTTCACACATTCATGTCTAATCGATATCTGACTACAGCAACCAGCCCTTAATTATCAATTATTTTAAATAATTTTCTGTGGTGGAAAATTGTTAAAAACGGAATTAGGAGAAATGTAAACACGCAATTATGAGTTTATAACTTGAAATTGTGACATATGAACACAGTTATGTATTGTAAATATTGCAACTGCAAGGAAATGTCAGAAATGCGAGATAAAAAATTGCAGTTAGCCTACCTTTTTATTTCAAGGCGAAAACAAGCTTCTGAATTGCTAAGTTTTGATTTAAAGAATGCATTGATATTATATTGTGTTTTGTTTATTGATCAGGGTATTTGCTCATTCTTTTAGAAAGTGGCTTGCATTACTCTTTTTGTTTTCCAAAAGCATTGTGTTTAAAGTACAATAATGCAAAGCCACTCCCACATTCGTCATCAGAGTTTAAATGCTGGGGAATATTCCTGTCTTTCCACAGCTGAAGAAAAAGCAAGCAGGAGGAATTACTCCAGGAGAAACAACTGACATACAATTGGAAAGATGGATTTTGAGGAAGAACCCTGCAGAATGAGCAATGAAGGTACAGAGGAACAAACAGGTTGGTGTTTTCCTTCATTCTCTTTAATGCACTTGCCTTTTTGCTTCACATTTGTTCTTTTTTAAATGAATATTTAAAAATTTCAAGATTAGAATTTCAAAAATCTCATATTTCCACAGACGAAGCTGGAAACACAGTCATTTCACAGACTAAAAAGGATGTCCGAAGAAAACAAGCTAGAAAAACTGGAGTCAAAAAGCCTTTCACCTGCTCCGACTGCAGAAAGAGTTACTCACATAAACCAGACCTTACAAGACACATGAGATTTCACACTGGAGAAGGACTGTTCACATGCACTCAGTGTGGAAAGGATTTCACAGAGAAAGGAAAGCTGGATGTACACTTGAGAGTTCACACTGGAGAAAGACCGTTCACCTGCACTCAGTGTGGACAGAGTTATGTACATAAACCAGACCTTAACAGACACATTAGAATTCACACTGGAGAGAGGCCTTATACGTGCACTCAGTGCGGAATAAGTTTCATCGACACACAATGCTTAAAATCACACATGAGAAGTCACACTGGAGAAAAACCATTTACATGCACTCAGTGTGGAAAGGGTTTTACATCTAAAAGTTTTCTGAAAAAACATCAGCTTTCTCACTCTGGAGTGAGATCATTCAGCTGCGATCAGTGTGATAAAACATTTGTTTTGGCAACTTATTTAAGAAGACACCTTAAAGTTCATAGTGGTGTGAAGCCTCACGTTTGTTCTTTTTGTGACAGGAGTTATATAACTCTGCAAAAGCTAAAAGAGCATGAGCGTACTCATACTGGCTTGAAACCTTACGCGTGTCTTGATTGTGTAAAGAGCTACACTACATCAGATACTTTAAAAATACACCAGAGGATTCACACTGGAGAGAAACCATACATGTGCTCGCACTGTGGAAAGTGTTTCTCTCATTTATCATCCCAGCAAGCTCATGAGAGAGCTCATACTGGAGAGAAGCTGTACCAGTGCTCTTCATGTGGGAAGAATTTTTCTCACTCGTCTAGTTTGCAAGCTCATATTAAAAAAAAGCGTTGCCCAAAGTTGCCCAAGTGAGAAATGTTTCACTTTTTAGATTCATCACATCACTTTTGGTGAACAAGATGAAAAGATATTAAATCAGTCAATTTTGGCTATGGGTTATTAATGATGTCTTTTATTGCATATACACCCTTTTAAATGTATTCTGATTGCATGTTTTGAAACAGTGAAAAATAAAAAGGATCAAAAATTGCATGACTCGATTAATGACGTTTTAACATTGTATTTAACATTGCTCAGCACTACCATTTTCAATTTATGTTTAAACATAATGAAAAAAGATGAATTTGAAATTGGTTATGATGCTGAATGAAATGCATGTGTTCTGTGTCTAATTCAGCAATGAAATACTAGTCTATCTGCTATCTAGTGTCAAAAAGATGAAATATCATTCAAGATCATTTATGCTTTTACTTTATATGTGACCCTGGACCAAAACCATTCATAAGGGGAAATTTTATACATCATCTAAAAACAAAATTGCAAGATATAAACAACTGGGACTCGCACATAAACTCACTATTCTGACTTTTTCTCAGAATTGCATGGTTATTAAATGTATATAGAGTTATAAAGTCAGAATATTGGGGAATTGCAAGATATAAACACAGTTGTGAATTGTGTGAATTGTAAACTTTTATACATCACCTGCTGAATAAATAAGCTTTCCATTGGTGTATGCTTTGTTAGGATAGGACAATATTTGGCTGAGATACAACTATTTTAAAATCTGGAATCTTAGGGTTCAAAGAAATCTAAATACTGAGCAAATCACCTTTAAAGTTGTCCAAATTAATTTCTCAGCAATGCATATTACTAATCAAAAATTGTTTTGATATATTTATGGTAGGACATTCACAAAATATCTTCATGGAACATGATCTTAATATCCTTTGAAAAAATTTGACACATACAATGTATTGTTGGCTATTGCTACAAACATACCCATGCTACTTGTGGTCCAGGGTCACATATGGTTATACTTTTGGCAAACTATCTTGAAAAAAAGAATAACTAAACCTCAGAATAACTACATGAGTTTCTCAATAAATCTGACAAAAATTTGGCAGTGCCACACATTTGACTGTAGATGGCGCAATTTGTTTGCATTTTACCAATGCAATGCAGTTGTAATTGGTAGTGTTGCCATATAAACACACAATTCCAGATAGAGTAGAATGTCACGTGTTTTCATCTCAGAATTACGAGATGTCGTGGATGCAGCATCAGTTTATAAAACTAGTGATGTGTTCATCAGCTGTTTATTAGAAATTATATATATTTTTAATATTATTAATATATGAATTATATAGTTAATATTTATAAATTAGAATATGCACTAAATTCCATTTCACTGGGGTGCTTTTCTTTTGTTTTTCAATGTAAACACCTAGGAAGATGGGCGTGTTTTTTGCGTCATCTCGCTAATGACACGAGGTTATAAAAACGCAAGATCTTGCGTTTTCTCCACTTTCCCCAGCTGCATATGTGAAAGCGATTGTAAGTGTTTTGAGCATCTGCTAAATGAGGTTAATTGACGCCTTTAATGAAGCCGCTCCCACAGAGTTTACATGTTGGGAAATATTCCATCTTCCCACAGCTGAAGAAGCAGCAAACAGGAGGAATTACTCCAGGAGAACCAACTGAAATACTATTGGAAAGATGGAGTTTGAGGAAGAACACTGCAGAGTGAGAGATGAAGATACAGAGGAACAAACAGGTTGGTGTTCTCAATCATTCTCTTTAATGACTGATGAAAACTGACATAAATACTTGCACACTTTAAACTGAGGCTAAACTAAATTATAACTTCTAACTTTTTAATTTTAGACTCAGTAGAAGTGATTGAAGCCAAACACCAGCGGTTTCAAAAAGCTAATTTCACAAATGAAGATGGAAACATTGTTTCGCAGACAGAACTGAGCTTCACATCAAAAAGTGCTCGAAAAACTGCTGGAAAAGGATCTTTCGTCTGCACCGAGTGTGGAAGAGGTTTCAATAATAAACCAAACCTTATGAGACACATGAAATTTCATGCTGGAGAAAAACCGTTTACATGCACTCAGTGTGGAAAGGGTTTTGTTCTGAAAGCAGGCTTGAATAGACACTTGCAAATTCACACTGGAGAAAGACCATTTCCATGCACTCAATGTGGAAAGAGTTTCACATCCAAAAGCTTTCTGAGGGATCATCTGCGCTCTCATGCTGGAGTGAGATCATTTAGTTGTGATCAGTGTGATAAAACATTTGTTTTTGAAGCAAACTTAAGAGAGCACCTTAAAATTCATGCTGGTGTGAAGCCTTACATTTGCAGTTTTTGTGGAAAGAGGTTTTCGCTACTGAAAAACTTACAGCATCACCAGAGTATTCATACTGGTGTGAAACATTACATGTGCTTTGACTGCGGGAAGACCTTTTGTACATCCGGCAACTTAAAAAGACACCAGAGGATTCACACTGGAGAGAAACCGTACAAGTGCTCACACTGCGGAAAGAGTTTTTCTCATTCGCCAACCTTGAAAGATCATGAGAGAATTCACACTGGAGAGAAGCCGTACCAGTGCTCTTTATGCGGGAAGAGTTTCACCCGCTCCTCTAATCTACAGGTTCATAAGAAAAAGCGTTGTCTGAGTGAGCAGAAGCATTTGTGAAATCAGTCCAGTTTTGGCTTGGGGTAGTTTATGGTTAAATGGGTTTTATTAATAGTGATGCCAGTTATTATTTATGTAGCCAAAAATGTTGTGTGTCATGTACTGATTTCTATAAGACACAAAAGGGAAGGAAAGGCATAGTAACTGAATAAATGTATCTTTGTTTGCATTTGATTAAATGATTTTGTTAAATAATAGTGTTGTTTTGAACAAAAAAAACTGCACTTGATGTTTCTCAATTTAAACAAGATGTGAAAAATGAAAACTGAATGAAATGTCTGGCAATGCAGCATGGAAATATCGATTTTACAGCTGTCAGTTGTAAAGAGATGAATTTATGTTTTAAGAAATTAGTTTTAAGCTTCTTTAAGCTTTCTTTGATGATGATCAGGTTAAAAATGAATTCTTGGTGCACAGTTACTTCACTGAAGAGTTATTTAGTTGCTTTGATTCTTATTGAGTCTTATTTTCATGCAGATGATGTGCCTTATCTTCAGAATGATAATAAAAAAATACAATTAAAAAGATACAAAAAATACAGATATAAATAAATTAAAAATACAGTTGCCAGTATTAAAAATTTGAGTCTTGATGGCACCAATTTATTGTCAACAATTTCAGCTTACTGACTTAATAACATGGATCACAAAACCTCTTTAAATCTTCTGTTTTATTACGTTGTGACTGCATTTATTGCAGTTTGTGTATGGAATTTGTGAGGAGGCAAAGTTTAAGACATGAGAAGCACATAAATCTGTTACATTTCCTCATATTAAATGACATACTGCTCTAGAATAGATTTAATAACACATTTACTTGTGTAAAAATATGGTTTATAAATGCTGCTTCATCCGACAAGCTTCAAATGATTTATTGCTCTCATATGCATTAAAAGCAAATTTTAATTTCAGTTATGTTAAATTGAAACTAAAACAATTTTGTAAAGTTTGAACAATGATGAATGTGTACTTTTGTTTGGATAAGTAATGCACCACATGGATTAACAAAGGTGAAAGAGTGGTAAGGTGAGCTTGTATTTTTCCTAAAAGTCATTATCACAGAACATATAACCTTAATATTTTATTCCATTATATTTTGTATTTTTATTTGTATTTCACAAAGCTGGGACTAATTATGGGACTGCATTTATTCTGCATCTAAAAAGGTGGAGTAAACACCTGAAAATTATTTTTATTTTGTTCATTTTGCGACAGCCTGCCAACTGAAATACATACTTTTTTTGATGCAAATATTGTATCATCTAATGAAACTTGCTAGCCTCATATATTTTAAAGAGTATTTTAATTACAGCCACACTAATAAAGAACTGTTCTAGATTCTGTTTTGTTTAGAAAACAGTTTTTAAGTTAAATGCTCTTATCTGTGATTTGCAAACTATATCTTTGTCTTTACTTCTCACACATTCACACGTTTAATAGATCTGATTACAGCAATCGACCCTCATCAATAATCTTTCAGTTTCACTCTGAACTGCTGAGAATTGAAGAGTTGAGCCTTGATGACTCATAAAACTATTTTAAAAAAATATTTTTTTTCAGTATAAGGTTCAATAAGCTGTTACTTTACAAAAGACTGTTATTTAATATGTCCGACTATTATAAAAAATATGTTCGTGTAGTATTCTCAAAACAATGTTTCTAGGTTTAGTATTTAATTATTCCACAGATGTTCCTCTAGACGTCCCTATTTGTTTTCGTTTCAACCACGTGTTTGTTTCATCGTCGTCGAAAGGACTCTAAATCAGCTGTTTATCAGGGTGAATACATATATTTCTTTGTTTATTGGCAGAAATCTAAATCTGAACCAGTGTCTGATTCCAGAATGAATGACTCTTAAGACTCGGTTTGTTTTAGTGAATCAAATGTACAGTGAATGTATAATGTAACTTGGTCGTCTTAGGTGTAAAGATTATTTAAGTAGCATAGAAGGCTATTGAGTCAATATCTTTTTAATGCAGAGTAATGAATGTAAACAACAGTTTACGATTTAAGAATTCACTTTCTATATTTTTATTTAGATTTAAAACATTATTTTTTCTTCTATCTGGGTTTACATATATATATATATATATATATATAAGCTTATTTAAAGCTTTATTTTTGGTATTTATTGTGATAGGACAGATCATACAGGATAGGAAGCGAAGTTGGAGAGAGAGAAGGAAGCGGGATCAGGAAAGGTCCTCCAGCCAGGATTCGAACTCGTGACGCCTGTAGCGCAACGGCGCTGCCTGTTGGTGCACTGCCCACAAAGTCATCGGCCCTGACTAGTTCTCTAACTGTTTTTAACCTTTTAATCTATTGTCTCACACAGAAGTTTCAGAAAACTGGAGTTTTTAGTTAAATGCTCATATCTGTGATTTGCAAACTATTTCTTTGTCTTTACTTTTCACACATTCACATGTGTAATGGGTGTCTGATTACAGCAATCATCCCTCATCAAGAATCTTTCAACTTCACTCTGAACTGCTGAGAATTGAAGAATTGAGCCATAACGACTCAGATATTTTGGTTCAGTATAAGGTTCAATAAGCTGTTAATTACAAAAAAAACAAAAGTGTATTTCTGACTGTTATTTATCCGGATTTACAGGGTTAAAGACATTTTGTGTAGTATTCTCAAAACAATGAGTTTCTAGTTTAATAATTCCACAGATGTTCCTCTAGATGTCGCTATTTGTTTTCGTTTCAACCACGTGTTTGTTTCATCGTCGTTCACGAAACGACTCTAAATCAGCTGTTTATCAGGGTGAATACATTTATTTTTTTGTTTATTGGCAGAAATCTAAATCTGAACCAGTGTCTGATTCCTGAATAAATGATTCTTAAGACTCGGTTTATTTTAGTGAATCAAATGTACAGTGAATGTATAATGAAACTTGGTCGCCTTAGGTGTAAAGATGATATCTGTGATTTGCAGACTA
Source organism: Labeo rohita (assembly GCF_022985175.1). NCBI lineage: Eukaryota > Metazoa > Chordata > Actinopteri > Cypriniformes > Cyprinidae > Labeo > Labeo rohita. Next base: position 29,277,708 of record NC_066889.1, read on the forward strand.
TTCCTTTTTTTACACATTCACACGTTTAATGGATGTCTGATTACAGCAATCAACCCTCATTAGTATTCTCGCAGCGCTGTGGGAATTGAAGAATTAAAAGAAGTTTTATTTCAGAGTGATTGTGTGAATGTGTGTGAAATGAGCTCCATAAACACGTTCAGTGAAGCCGCTCCCACAGCCGTTCATGAGAGCTTAAATGCTGGGGAATATTCCCATCTTCCCACAGCTGAAGAAGCAGCAAGCAGGAGGAATTACTCCAGGAGAAACAACTGACATACGATTGGAAAGATGGAGTTTGAGGAAGAACCCTGCAGAATGAGAGATGAAGAGACAAAGGGACAAATAGGTTGGTGTTTTCCATCATTCTCTTTAATGACTACAATACATATAGAGCTATTAGTGGACTCAGCAGTAAACTTGATTTTTGCTAAACTGAGGCTCAATCATGCTTGTAATCCATTACAGGAGTATTGATCAAATAATGTTTTGATTTTAGACTCAGTGGAAGTGAATAAGGACAAGCAGCATCGGTTTCAAAAACCCCAAAAAATGAATTTCACACAGAAGCAAGCTGTAAAAACTGAAGCCAAAGGATCTTTTGCCTGCACCGAGAGTGGAATGAGTTTCTTCCGGAAAGGAAACCTTACTGTGCACATGAAATCTCACACTGGAGACAAACCGTTCACATGCACTCAGTGTGGACAGAGTTACACACATAAATCAAAACTCAAAAGACACATGAGAGTTCACACTGGAGAGAAGCCGTATACATGCAATCAGTGTGGAAACAGTTTCGCTTATAAAGATCACCTAACTAATCACATGAGACTTCACACTGGAGAAAAACCGTTTGCATGTACTCAATGTGGAAAGAGTTTCAGGTGCAAAAATGTCCTCAAAGAACATCTGCTGTATCACGCTGGAGTGAGATCATTCAGCTGTGATCAGTGTGACAAAACACTTATCGTGGCATCAAGCTTAAGAACACATCTTAAAATTCATGCTGCTGTGAAGCCTTACTTTTGCGGTGTTTGTGGAAAGGGTTTTTCACGGTCGTACGCTTTAAAAGATCATGAAAGTGTTCATACTGGTGTGAAACCTTATATGTGCTTTGACTGTGGAAAGACGTACGCTACATTAAGCATCTTAAAAACCCACCAGAGGATTCACACTGGAGAGAGACCTTACAAGTGCTCAGATTGTGGGAAGAATTTCACTACCTCATCCTCCTTGAAAAATCATGTGCGAGTTCACACTGGAGAGAAGCCGTACCAGTGCTCTTCATGTGGGAAGAGTTTCACCAAATCAGGTAATCTACAGCGTCATGAGAAAAAGCATTGCAAAAAGGCATCTAAGTGAGCAATGGATAAAAGAACTGTATATTAAATCAATTTAGTATTAGCAAATGCTCATTCTTTTGTCTAAAAATGATAGGGTTTTTAGTATTAATATTTAGAGAGGTGAATCTTCTCATAATATGAGAATAAATGAAATTACTCAGGAAAAGTGAATGTTCTGTGCAGTTTAGCAGTGAAATACTACAGCTTCTAGTAGTTAAAATGTGTATAAGACTTCAGATCACACATTATGCCTTATATTTTTACAAACTGTTTGGTAAAAATGTAATAAAAATGAAATTATAAACAGAGGATCATTATCATTGCTTTTCACAATTTTTGAAATTACATGAATTCTGTACTCTCTCAGGCACAATAACCACCAAAATTTTACAGAACTATTTGCACATTTACATAATCTCTTTTAAAAACTTTATGTTGGAACCTAACATTATAAGAATTCTAAAATTTGCTACATTTCTACAGTAATTCCATCAATTTATATACCAAATGTTATCAAAACAATGTAGTTGAACATCTGCAGAATGGGAATAATTTTGTATTGTAATGTAAACACGTAAACTACTGCAGTGAATTACAGAGAGTAGCTCTTATTTTGTAGACGCTTTACACAAGAAAACATTATGCAATGTTACTGTTGTTAGAGTTTTTAGGTGATTGTTTTATGAGTGACTAAGAGAACACTGTGTTGGAGGACAATCTTTGCTAGTGTTATGAAGAATAAGCAGACTTGAGACATGTATGACGTGTTTTAGTACATTTTGAATGTGAAATTAACTGCTGTGCTAAGCTGGTTAGGAGAACTGTGTGAAAAGTATTAAAGAGGTGACCTAAATACTGATATAGGGATGTCTGCCATCAGGGAGATACGAACCTTTTTGAAGCTTCGAATCAACTGAACCAATTGCTTGGCAAAATGATTCACTTTTTCGCTCGAGACACCACAGACTAGCAGCGTCTGCAGGTCAAAAGGCAATTGCAACTAAAAAAAACAAAACATGCACAAAAACATTTTACAAAACCCACTGCAAATTTTATATTGAAAGTATAATACAAAAATTAAAATAATTAAATATCATTAAATAAGTCTCTATGTGTTTTTATTTATTATTATTATTATTATTATTAATTAGTAAGGCTTGTTTTGTCTAAACATTCTAATAAGAACCTAGGCCTATTAACTACTACTCGTCCTTTTAAAAATTTTAAATGTCTCATTAAAATTGATAAAACTGATTCGACATCAGGTAAAAACCATATGGTTCGCAGCTGGGGGGCAACTCAATGAACTGTAGTGATGTGTCGCTCACGAACGATTTGTTCAATTTGAATGAATCTTTAATATGACTTGTGAACATCGAGTCGTCTGAGCGAGGGATTCATTCATTTCGTGTTGACCGGTTGTTGTTGGTTTCAATAATTCAATTCTCGGATGAAGCAAAAATTGGAATTAGCTGAAATAATTCAAACCAAATTTTAAAAACCTGAGAAATACAAAACCACGAAAGTGATCATTTTAAGGGCATTCTTTTACCTAAATGGCACCAGATGTTTTCAATTTATATTTCAAAAGTGATTGTATTTTTTTTAACTGGTATTGTTGAGATGTTTTGTTGTTGTTGTTTCTTTCTGGAGTTCATTTGTTTTCATTAATTGTACAAACTAGCACAAATAGAAATTATGCATTGAAAGCATGTTGTATTACATACTGAACATAGAATATTAAAATTGATCTTTTTTGCATTTAATGAAATCATTTGTACATTTTTAGACTAAGAGAAATAAAAAGGAACAAAAAAAAAACATAAAAAGAAGGGGTTACATCTACAGAAGAATCACATGCAATTACATGTTTAATCACATGCATCATACTCTACTGTTTGAGATATAGTTAAAAAAATTTAAAATATGACTGAAGATGAAATTGTTTATGAAAGCTGAATAAAGTAATAAGTGAGCAGTCTCTGTAGCAAATCAGCTCAAGAGATGAACTAACCTAGTAAACCCTAATTTTTTTTTTTTTTTTGGCTTAATTCTTCATCTTCTTTTGAAGCAGAGTCTGTGTAGTATCATCATCAGAATATTTATGTAGATGGCATCATTTCTATGGGATTATTTTTGTGCCAATAAGAATGAACGTAACTTTATAAAACTCAACGTAACTTTCCAAGAAACGATCAAAAATATGCCACTGCAAAAGAAGAAAAACACAATGAAAATGAAAAAATGAACTCAGTCGCACGAATTTAACATGCTCTTCAAATATGCTTCATTCTTTGTTAATGATTTTCAAAGAATCGTTTTCGCGAATCATGGATTCTGAATGCGTTGCCACAACTTTCGCTTACGCTTCGCAAATTTTCGTTTGCTGTTTTGGCACAAACCTCTCGTGGGGGCGGGCTTAACAGCGATCTACTCTGATTGGCTAATGAGCTTTTGATGGACAGTTGCTCTCTGACCTGGAAGCACGGACGGTGACGTCAGTGGCGCGCATATTGGAAAGTTGTTGCGGTGTGCAATACGTCGTGCTTTGTTTATATTAAGTATTAATGTTATTAGTATTTCACCTACGGTCCTCTCTTAGTTTCTGAAGATGAGCTCCCAGGAGAGACACGGAGCAGCATCATCTTCCACCTCAGCTTGTCCCTCAGGGCAGCTTGAAGTAAGTTCGTGTTGCTAAAGTAACGTTAATCAATAACATCGATAAAAGTTTTATTCATGTACAGTGTGCAACAGTTCTGATAGTTTCTATAAACAAAGCACGACGTATTGCGCCACTGACGTCACCGTCCGTGCTTCCAGGTCAGAGAGCAACTGTCCATCAAAAGCTCATTAGCCAATCAGAGTAGATCGCTGTTAAGCCCGCCCCCACGAGAGGTTTGTGCCAAAACAGCAAACGAAAATTTGCGAAGCGTAAGCGAAAGCTGTGGCAACGCATTCAGAATCCATGATTCGCGAAAACGATTCTTTGAAAATCATTAACAAAGAATGAAGCATTTTTGAAGAGCATGTTAAATTCGTGCGACTGAGTTCATTTTTTCATTTTCATTGTGTTTTTCTTCTTTTGCCGTGGCATATTTTTGATCGTTTCTTGGAAAGTTACATTCAGTTTTATAAAGTTACGTTCATTCTTATTGGCACAAAAATAATCCCATACATTTCAAGGTTTCATTGATGAAGAATCAGCTCAAAATCTGCTGTGAGTATCTGAAATATAAACTAAATCTGAAATCTGAGTGAAAAACATTTAACCCAGCATTTGTTCTGTCCAATATTTACAACATTCACTGGGTTGCCAAATAACCCAAATTGGGTTGTTTTTAACACAACATTTTTTAGAGTAACAACAAGCAACAACACTTTTATAAATAAGCCCCAAAAAAACGCTCACAGTCGCGTAGAATATGCGGATTTGGCAACTAAACCCGATTGGGCTAGCTATTTAGTGTGGGTTTTTGTAGTGAAAACCTGGCAACCCTGCGAGCATGCACCTCTCCGTGATCAGTTTTGCAGAGATTTGGCTCATGTCAAACGGACTTATTGTTTAATGGCTAACAAGTAAAAAAAAAAATAGTAGCTAGCCTGATGATTCATTAATTAATCAACTGTTTCCTATCAAAAGTTGTTTATTCGGCGTAGTGAAGCCTTCAGTGACATCCATTCAGAAAACATTTTCTGGTGGCATTCCCTGCGTACAGCCAAAGCTTTAGCATTAGCCATAACGCTTTTTTTAACTGAAAGTTGCCGGCTAGTCTTCCAGTGGCTTTAGTACAGAGAGCCACACTTCATCCCTGCATTTCAGAACTCGTTCACGGAAAGTCGGTTTGTATGTGTTCAGCCAGGATCACCGAAAAGGCATAAGGTGTGTATATCTTTGTCTACTGTTCGTTGTGAAATTCACCGAGTATTTTATAATGGAGAGAGTGTTTATGGATTAGACTTTAACACCGTTTATACCGGACGCGAGCGGCGCGGTAGAATACAGTAGTAACCATTTAAATTAGAGCCCAAGTAAAACAATGTTGCGACATGCTTTGATCTCGCCGCCGGGCGGTCACGTGGTTCACGGAGTTCTTAATAATTTCAAACAACTCCGCGCTGTCGACATGTTTCAATGGGTTCAGTTAGGATAGACAGCAGTTTCACTATTTCTGCAACAATTTCGAATAATAACCTTAATAACTAGTGACTACGCTTTACAATAACATTTTATTCTGGGGAGTGATAAAGAGACAGCAGTAATATGTTCTCATACTCGTTGTCACCTTAAATGTAACTTTTAGTCAAATAAACAATTTGCTGTCGAACAATTAAGTGCATCCAAAATAACAGTTTTTGTTTACATATGTGTGTGTACTGTGTATATTTAGGCATGTATAAAAACACACGTATACAGTATATGAAGAGTTCAGATGCAAAACCAGCTAAATCCATCTGACGTCTTTCTTTAAAAAATGCACTTTTATCAGGCTCAGATGTATATGTTTCTATGTAAGTTCTGGTACTTCTGATTGGGCTGAGGCTGGTATTTTAGCGAGTTTTTGATGGACGTATAATATGTGTCGAGAGCATTTACTCAGTATCATTATCTCATTTTTGACCGAGATGGCTTTTAGCTGGTTTTGCATCTGAACTCTTCATATATGTTTGAAATGATTTACATGTATTTATATAATTTATATTATATATATAAATATACTTAATAAATGTGACTCTGGACCACAAAACCAGTCTATTTAGTTAATATTTTGAGATTGTGTGCAATAATAATGAGCCACGAATGACCATTTAAAATATAGTGTAGTGCATACATTTGTGTATTTCAACATGATCAAACGCTCGATTTTTATAGGTTTCGATTTAACGATTTATTGTTAAATTTAATAATGTTTACCTTTACTCACATGTGCTTTTTTTAAAAATTCTATTCATGTAAGCATACAGCATAAGTGAGTATTACAAAGGCAAGCAAATATGGCGTTTAACCCAATTGAAAATGTTAAAAATAATTTTTAAAAAACACACAAGGGAAACAACTGTATTCAGCGAAACTCGAAACAATTTTTTCCTTGAATTAAAAAATTAATTCAACCTTCTACAGGGGATTGCAGAAAAAAACTAAAAACTTACAACCAAAAATATGGCAATTAGCATCTAGTTATGGTCGCTGTTAAGGTTTTTCCCCTGTTATCTAACTGCATTTATAGTTTAACTGCACAGGTATAAATTCATTGTAAATTGATTATGAAATTGTTTACCGGGTTTATGCATAATTTCAATGACCGAGTTGAAGAAAAACCTGGAGCTGCCCGTTTGCCAGTTTCAAATGATTATTAAACTATGCAAATGCGGCAGTCCTTCCAGTGCACTCAGTGCTCGAATTCACTCAATTGTTTTTATTCACTTCTTCAAATGCACTGTATTAATGTAGGGAATAGTCAATGAGGGTATAGGGGGAGATTTCAGACACAGCCACAGTGTAATGTGCATTTTTGCTCTGTTTTATTCAGCTTTTGGTGAAGAACCCTGCAGAATGAAAGACGAAGATACAGAGGAACAAATAGGTTGGTGTTACTTAAAACTAGTAGAAAAACTAGATTTGTACTAGGGGGTTAATATATTTTTCTTTTATGTTACTAATCTGTCCTTGTTTAATTGATGTATGAGAAATAAATATGCTGATTTTAGATTCAATTGGACTTAAGGAAGACGAGCAGCATCAGTTTAAAACTGAAGATGGAAATGCAGTCATTTCACAGACTGAACAAAATTTCACACAAAAACAAGCTGGAAAAAGTTTCAGACAGAAATCAAACCGTGACAGACACATGAGAGTTCACATTGGAGAGGCCACATGCACTCAGTGCGGAAAGTGTTTCTTTGTTAAAGAAGAACTAAATGTGCACATAAGAATTCACACTGGGGAAAGACCATTCACATGCACTCGGTGTGGAAAGGGTTTCAGTGAGAAATCAAAGTTTGAGAGACACATGAGATGTCACATTGGAGAGAAGCCTTTTACATGCACTCAATGTGGAAAAAGATTCAATCAGAAATCAAACCGTGATAGACACATGAGTTATCACACTGGAGAAAAGCCTTATACATGCACTCAGTTTGGAAAGGGTGACTTTGTTGAAGAAGAACTAAATGTGCACATGCAAATTCAACAAACAGGTTGGTGTTTTTCTTCATTTTCTATAATGACAGCTAAGGAACTTTCAGATAAAAACTGATATGTATATATTAGGGATGCACAATATTTATCGGACAGATACATTTTCAGGTGATATGGGTAAAGATGACATAATTTTTATTGCTCTGATAAATGAAATCTGATATCTACGATCCTTAAAAGTACACTTGCTGGTAAATCAATCAATCAGTCTGATTTATCCAAAATTCATCCGCTTTCCAAGTGACTGCAGTAGGGCTGTCAAAATGGCTAAAAAACTAAATTTGAGTTTCGAACTTAAATATTAGCAATATTCAAATTATATTTACATTTAAAATGCATAATTTCCAGTTAGGGTGAAAAAAAGCTTTTGGCTTCTCTCCTGAGGCCACAAGAGGGCACATCGAGCAAAATATTACAAATGCAATAAAATAACATGACTGTGAAAAAAGTGCAAAAATGTTTTGAATAATGTTTATAAACCAAATTGAAGTAAGTTGCTTAAACAGCATCATGTATGCATGTATGAATTTAATACAAAAGACTGAAAGCCAATCCCAAAACATGAGATGCAGCGGGATGGGGGGAAAAAAACCCGCCATAAAGTCTCAACATATGTTTTTTCAAAGTTGAACTTTAATTTTAATTTTACATGGTTTTCTTAACATGCGTCTCTGTTGTATAGGTGATAGATGTCTCTCTAGAAAATGTACAAAACAAGTGACTTAAAGTCTGTATACTTTCATCCTCATACACTACAGGTTGAATAGATGCATTTCTTTGCAATGCATGGAATATTTGAATATAAATTTGTTAATGTATTGTTAATAGGGGATAAACCATAGTACTGTCAAACCCTTTCGGTTACTAGATATTGTGGTGCCTTACACAAAAAATAAAAAAATTTGAAGAGTCAGGACTGATGTTTGCTATTATAGTTAGGCCAGAGCTACTAAAATATCAGTTTTATCAGTGCATCTTAGATTTTCTATTCTCTTGTGTGCACAAACTGGAGATTATATTAAAAATATAAAAATTATAATATAAACATATAAACTCGGTGGGTATCTGTATCGATGTCTATATGGAAATCAGCCATGAGAAGGACTTAATTATTGGTTAAAATTTTTCATATTGTGCATCCCTAATATATATATATATATATATATAACTAGATATTAGTAGACAAACTAGATATGTACTAAGGGTTAATTTATTTATATTTTCAGTTTCTAATCTGTCCTGATTTTTAGATTCAGTGGGACTGGAGGAAGACAAGCAGCGTCAGTTTGAAAAACCTCATCATTTTAAAAATGAAGATGAAAATGCAGTCATTGCACAGACTGAAGAGAATTTCACACCAAAACAAGCTGGAAAAACTGGAGCCAAAAGATCTTTCACATGCACTCTGTGTGGAAGGAGTTTTAACCGTGCATCAAACCTTAAAAGGCACATGAAAGTCCACATTGGAGAGAAGCCTTATGCATGCACTCAGTGTGGAGAGCGTTTCTTTGGCAAAGAAGAACTAAATGTGCACATGAGAATTCATACTAGGGAAAAAACGTTCACATGTACTCGGTGTGGGAGGAGTTTCAACCGTGCATCAAACCTTAAAAGACACATGAAAGTCCACATTCGAGAGAAGCCCTGTGCATGCACTCAGTGTGGAAAGAGTTTCTTTGTCAAAGAAGAACTAAATGTGCACATGAGAATTCATACTGGGGGAAGATCTTTCACATGCTCTCGGTGTGGGAGGAGTTTTAACCATGCATCAAGCCTTAAAAGGCACATGAAAGTTCACATTGGAGAGAAGCCTTATACATGCACTCAGTGTGGAGAGGGTTTCTTTGGCAAAGAAGAACTAAATGTGCACATAAGAATTCATACTAGGGAAAAAACGTTCACATGCACTCAGTGTGGGAGGACTTTCAACCGTGCATCAAACCTTAAAAGGCACATGAAAGTTCACATTGGAGAGAAGCCTTATACATGCACTCAGTGTGGAGAGGGTTTCTTTGTCAAAGAAGAACTAAATGTGCACATGAGAATTCATACTAGGAAAAAAACATTCACATGCACTCAGTGTGGGAGGAGTTTCAACCGTGCATCAGACCTTAAAAGGCACATGAAAGTTCACATTCGAGAGAAGCCTTATACATGTACTCAGTGTGGAGAGGGTTTCTTTGGCAAAGAAGAACTAAATGTGCACATGAGAATTCATACTGGGGGAAGATCTTTCACATGCACTCGGTGTGGGAGGAGTTTCAACCGTGCATCAAACCTCAAAAGACACATGAAAGTCCACATTAGAGAGAAGCCTTATACACGCACTCAGTTTGGAAGGGGTGTCTTTGTAAAAGAACTACTAAATGTGCACATGAGAATTCAACAAAGAGGTTGGTGTTTTCCTTTATTCTTTATAATGACTGCTGAGTAACGTTCAGATGAAAATACAGTCAGGTCCGTATATATTTGGACACTGACACAATTTTTGTAATTTTGCCACCAGAATAGAAATTTAACAAGATGAAACTGATTTCATCTTAAACAAGGGTTAAACAAAAATATAACATAAAATGCTTAGGAATTACAACCATTTTTATACACATTTTTATGCCATTTTCAGGGGCTCAAGTCCCTGATAGCACACGTAAATCTCGGAGACGTATATTTCACGTCAACATTTACATCTGCAAGTCATCTGCAAGACGTCTATATCAGATATCGAATAGACATCTATTAGATGTCTTTAAGATGTTTATGATTTAGAATGTATGTGAAACTGACATCTTACAGACATCTGCCAGACGTTTGTACACAGCAGATGCTTTCTAGATCAAGAGATCTTTAACAGACATCTTGCAGACGTACATGTGCTAAGGCAACGACTGCCTTAAGTCTAGAACTCGTGGACATCACCAGAGACTGGGTTTCCTCCTTTGTGATGCTTTGCCAGGCCTTTATTGCAGCTGACTTGTTTGTGGGTCTTTCTTGTCTGTTTCTTGTCTGTTTGTTTGTGGGTCTTTCTGCCTTTAGTTTTCTCTCCCGCAAGTGAAATTCATGCTTAATCGGGTTGAGATCAGGAGATTGACTTGTCCATTGCAGAATATTCCACTTTTTTACCTTCAAAAACTCCTGGGTTGCTTTTGCTTTTTTATGTTTTGGGTCATTGAGCGTCCATCATCCATCACTCTTGTCCTCTGTTGACGTCCTGGCTTTTCATGTTGTTGAGCTTTCTTTTATGTTGTGTTCTTTCTTCTCAGAATGTACCAGACACATGAAATGTCACACTGGAGAGAAGCCTTATACATGCACTCAGTGTGGAAAGAGTTTCAGTCAGAAAACAAACCTTAACAGACACTTGAGCTATCACACTAGACAGAAGCCTTATACATGCACTGAGTATGGAAAGCATGTTTTTGTCAAAGAAGAACAAACAGGTTGGTGTTTTCCTTTATTTTCTCTTTTTCCTCTTTCTCTTTCTCTCTCTCTCTCTCTATATATATCAGAGATGCACCAGTCGATTGGCCAGGGACCAGAATTAGCCGATTTTTCGCATGAATTCTGAACCGGTTCGTTTTGACGTCACACTTACACCGGCAACCGCATGTAAACGTATACAATAAAAAAATACACAATAGTAGTTCAATAAACAGGACGTTTAAAATAAGTGACTTACATTTTAGACACAATATTGACTGTTTTTTCTCAATTTCACTGATGAAAACAGTTTCAGTCACAGCAAAACTGCATCGATTTCATTACTGAATGAATCCATGTTTTTGAACGAATCAAATGAGTTGATTCAGTAACTCATTCATGAAGACAGTCACTTGCCACGTTTCCAAATAATTTGGCCTTTTGAACGAATAAGTTAAAAGAAATGACTAAATGACTCCCTTATTAAAACGGTCATTTGCAGACTCCTACTGATGGTTTGGTTAAATATTTCTTATTTGTATGTTCAGAAATTATTTAAAACATTAAATTATTTATGCATTTGAAATTTTTTAAACAGTTTGTGCAAATACAGTAAATTTAATGCCACGTGCAGCTTCTGTGTTTCCTCTGCAGTGGAAAGATGGAGTTTGTTGTTACTGATTTAAATAAATAAATCTGTGTCAGCAGGTCACACTTACAAAACAATTGGAATCAGCCAAGAAAATTGCAATCAGTGCATCTCTAAAAAAAAAAAAAATTATATATATATATAATATATGTATATGTATATGATATATATATATGTATATGTTTCTAACCTGTCCATGTTTAATTAAAGTATGGCAAATTAATATACTGATTTTTTTTAGATTCCATGGGACTGAAAGAAGCCGAGCAGCATCAGTTTGAAAAACCTCATCATTTTAAAAATGAAAATGGAAATGCAATCAGTGCACAGACTGAACAAAATTGCCCACAAAAACAAGCTGGAAAAACTGGAGTTAAAAGATCTTTAACATGCACTCAGTGTGGGAAGAATTTCAACCATGCATCAAACCTTAAGAGACACATGAGATCTCACACTGGAGAGAAGCCTTATACATGCACCCAGTGTGGAAAGAGTTTCAGTGTTAAAGGAGAACTTACAAAGCACATGAGAATTCATACTGGAGAAAGACCGTTCACATGCACTCAGTGTGGGAAGAGTTTTACATCTAGAAGTGTCCTGAAAAAACATCAGCTTTCTCACTCTGGAGTGAGATCATTCAGCTGCGATCAGTGTGATAAATCATTTGTTTTGGAAACATACTTAAAAAAACATCTTAAACTTCATACCGGTGTAAAGCGTCACCTTTGCACTATTTGTGGAAAGAGTTTTACACAACTGAACAGTTTACGAGTTCATAAGATTATTCATACTGGTGTGAGACCTCATGTGTGCGCTGAATGTGGAAAGACCTTTCTTACGTCTAGTGACATAAAAAAACACCTGAGGATTCACACTGGAGAGAAACCGTACAAGTGCTCACGCTGTGGAAGGAGTTTTGCTGAGTCATCATCCTTGAAAAATCATGAGAGAAGTCATACTGGAGAAAAGCAGTACCGGTGCTCTTCATGCGGGAGGGGTTTCACCCGCTCACATACTCTCATAAAACATAAGATAATGCATTGCCCACAGTTGTCTAAGCCACATTCAAAGCCTTCACTTTCAAGTAAATAATTCAATATTCAGATGAAGCAAACATTGGTTGAAATAATCTAATACAAAATCTGAGAAATACAAAACTGAATTTTACATTTTTAAGGGCATTCCTTTATCTAAAAATGGCAGCAGATGTTTTTCTATTTATATTTCAAAAGTGATTCTTTTCATATTATGAACTCTTAAATCCACACTGTGGACCACACACACTGAGAGAAGATCAGAATTCTTGGGAAAAGTGAATTCTGTGTTTTGACAAGGACATGGTATGTTTTTGAAAGTTGTATTGAAAAGTGTAGTGCTGCAAAAAAGAAAAGATTTTTTTTTTCTTTATGGAGTTTTTGTTTTCATTAACTGTGTACTCGAACAAATCGAAAATATGCCTTGAAAGCATGTTGAATCACACTTTTTCTTTTGCATTTAAAGAAATAGCCTGTTCATTTTTAGACCAAGAGAAATAAGGAGGAAAAAATGTATGTGACTTAAAACGTACTTGTTTACAGGAAACCAAGGGGTTACCCTTATAGAAGAACCACATGTAATCATGTGCGTCATCTCCTGTTTGAAATACAGTGCTAATAAAACTAAAACTGCACTATGTTTTTCAGTTCAAATTTGTTTACCACGAGAGATGAAAAAACTGGTTATGAAAGCTGGATGCGATGAACATGCAGTGTCTGTGGCAATGCAGTTAAAGATAACTTTTTTTTTGTCTTGATTCTACATCATCATCTGAAGCAGATTCTGTGTAGTCTCATCATCAGAATAATTCAGCATACTTGTATTAAGTGAACATTGACAGTACCACAGATTTAACTATAGATGGCAAGTTGAGAGCCTATCATTTGTTATTATATAACCGTTTAATTAATTGTGCAGTGTGTTTTGTTAGCAAATGGTAAAATCATGTTAAAATATGAGTATCAGTTATGATCATCAGGCTTTTAAGGACTGTTAATAGTTCATCTCTCAATCATCATTGTATTGCAATGCACTGTGTTTTACAGAGCTTTGTTTGTAAAACATTAATTCATTCATTATCATTGCTGGTATTCATTAGTAATGTTTTTAACTTATTAAATATTTCTCAAATGGTGAGAAAGAGGAAGTAATATTAAGTCTTTTTCAATTATTATTGAATACGCTGAACATTTAACAACAATCATATCATAACCATATATTACAAACCGGGTGTTTACATTTTCTAAAAGACAAAATTAAAGAAAAAAATAGATGATCAAAACAAACTTTGATAAACTTGGGCGATTTTAAGTGTGTTGAATTCCACAGGTGTTCCTCTAGATGTCGCTATTTGTTTTCATTTCAACCACGTGTTTGTGATTCCCACGTGTTTTATGAAACTACTCAAAATCTGCTGTTATCAGGGTTAGTGCATTTATTTCACTATTTATTAGCAAATATCGAAATTTGACCAATTAACATGCATTGAGTTCGATTCCCGAATGAATGAGAGTCGATTTAAGAGTCGATTCACTGTAGTGAATCAAATACACGTATCCTTGATTCGACTTAGAAATTGAATCGTAAATTAGAACTTTCATCATGTCCGATTTGAAATGAATCAATGTTGCACATATAGTGAAGCTACACGCGTTCCTGGATAGTTTAATGAAAACGTGTGAAGGTAATTTGAGTTTTGAGTCATAATTTAATGTGGCCTAATGTGAACAACTGGTTTATTATTGTACATAGTTTGCATTATTTTTCTAACAGTGCTTTTAACCCTGTAATTTATAGTCAACTGATTTTTTAGTTCTATCTTGATGTCTGTTATTTGCTAACCATTCATTTGTCTTGGTTCAGCACACATTCACACCTTTAATGCATGATTGCTGCAAAAGGTCCTAATCAATATTCTTTTAGCTTGTGTGGAACTGAAAAAAAAGCTTTAACTCAGAGTGACTGCAAGTGTGAAATGAGCACAATTGACACTTTAATTGAAGGCGTTCATGAGCGTTTAAATGCTGGGGAATATTCCCATTTTCTCACAGCTGAAGAAGCAAACAGGAGGAATTACTCCAGGAGAAACAACTGACATACGATTGGATAGATGGGGTTTGATGAAATTCATTCACAGAGTATCTTGTTTATAGTTTATGCCGCAGCAATAAAAAGTAAACAAAACCTTGTCGTTCTTTTAAACTAAAAAGTATACCAGATTTTCAGTTTATATTAGCTCCCAAATATATGAATTGAAGCAGTGATTTTTGATTGCACAATTTTTTTTGTCAATGATATGCTGCATCTTAATTCAAGTAACTTGTCATGCCTTCTTGTCTTGTATAGTAACTTTAATTTCGACTTTATTCTCGAAGCATTTCCACTTTATTCTCGTAATATTTAGACTTCATTCTCATAATATTTCGACTTCATTCTTGAAACATTTCAACTTTATTCTCATCATATTTCAACTTCATTCTTGTAGTATTTTAACTTTTTTCTCATAACATTTTGACTTTATTCTAGTAATATTTCAACTTTATTCTCGTAATTTTGACTTTATTCTTGAAACATTTCAACTTTATTGTCATATGTCAACTTTATTCTCGTAGTATTTCAATTTTATTCTCATAACATTTCAACTTTTATTCTCGTAATTTTGAAATTATTCTTGAAACATTTCGACTTTATTCTCGAAATATTTCAACTTTATTCTTGTAATTTTGATATTATTCTCTAAACTTTTTGACTTTATTCTTGAAACTTTTCGACTTTATTCTCAGAATATTTCAACTTTAATCTTGTAATATTTCGACTTTATTCTCGTAGTTTTTCAGCTTTATTCTCAAAATATTTTAACTTTATTCTTGTAATTTTGACATTATTCTCTAAACATTTTGACTTTATTCTTGTCTTATTTCAACTTTATTCTCAAAACATTCCGACCTTATTCTCAAAATATTTCAACTGTATTCTCATAACGTTTTAACTTTATTCTCATAACTTTTGACTTTATTCTCGTAATTTTGACTTTATTCTCAAAATATTTTGACTTTATTCTCATCATTTTGACATTATTTTCTAAACAATGTGACTTTATTGTCGTAATATTTTAACTTTATTCTCGTAGTATTTTGACTTTATTCTCATAACATTTTGACTTTATTCTTGTAATTTTAAATTTATTCTTGAAATATTTTGACTTTATTCTCATATTTCGACTGTATCGTCGTAATTTTGACTTTATTCTCATATTTCAACTTCATTCTTCAAATCTAAACACAAAGTTAACCACTACTGAATATTTGCACTGTTATTGCCCAAAAATACAGTTCATGTAACACACATTAATATTTTAGAGACATATGGAGTAAGTTGTTTTATTTTCACAATATACATACAAATTATAAATATGTTTATGTACAGAGATCAAGCATGTTTTTCAAGCATGATCAGAATTCTTCAGGAATCTGAAGAATGTCCATTAAGAATACATCTAGCTTCATATTCTTATGTAGCTGCTTTTTACTTCAGAAAGTTATTTTCAAAAAGTTTTTTTTTTTTTCCTTTTTTTCAAATTTTTGAACGGATTTTTCAGATTCATTAAGACATTTCTGATTTTCTGATAGAGAAGCTGTCAGGACAGGTCCAGGTAGTTTTAATGTGCTGTAATCGCTAAAGAAAAAAAAATGATTAACATTGTTCAGAAACGCTTTCATTGTTATTTCCAAATATTAATTCATATTAATGAACAGAATGAGATATATTATCATGTCTCCTGTTCTCTTTGTGGTGAATATCTCACCTCATGTTATTTGCTTTCTCTGACACATCAGAATGACACTTCACAGGTCTGTCTGCGTCATGAGACACTGGAAATGAAAACAACCGAAATCTTTTTAGCTTATGTGTAGCTTATGTAAAGTATAAATATGAAACCATTTCTGATCTATATTTGTAAAAGAAACAATCACAGCTATAATATGGAACATTAAAGTTGATAATACTTACAAGAGGGTCTCATTCCATCAATGCTGCTTCTCCTTTTAAGCTCCATTCACTTCTCTGTTTTTCTCTCTACTTTATTTTACTCATTTTCCTTCAGACTTTCAGTTGACACAATGTTGCAGTTCATAAGAACTATGAGCAAACTTACAGGATAGCGCATAAAATGCATAAAACCCTGCCTTTCTGGCATCAGTTTGAGTGTCCCTAGTTTACCTCTCTATGTTCCCTCCCTTGTGATTTTGTGCACCAGGTCTGACATCATGCAATGAGTTTGAACATGACTTGATGATTTCTGAATTCTCTGAATAACTGCAGGTGTCATCAGAAATACTATTGTTTAACCCACTTATTTACATGCATGTATTTACATTGCATTTAAGCTGTATATTTTTACAGTTCATGCATTCCCTGAGAATCAAACTTGTTCTGCACTGTGGTAAACAGTGAAGATATATATTGCTATATTATATATATTGCACTTAAAAAAATACTTTAATTATGTTCCTGCACTCTAACAAATGCTTGGTTGTTTCAACCCAACTTTAAGTCAAATATGGATTATTTTAAGTTTTAATTTTTTGTTTTTGTATAAATAATCTCTCTCTCTCTCTCTCTCTCTGTCTCTCTCTATACACTGTATATGTGTGTGGGTGTGTGTGTGTTTTGATGGATATTGGGTGTGATTCACATTTCAAAATATTTCCCCACATAACACTGGAACAATTTCATGTTCAAGCATATGGACTTTACTCAATATTGGGCTGGTAGGCATGTTCCAGTGCAGTATCCAGATTTGTTTGCTTCAGGGGGATTTTTCTCATTTTTACTGAATTGTTGTTGTTCACTTTCCTTCTTTCCATGTCTCTTTGCTAAATGTTTTTCATGTACACATAGTGAGGCAGGCGTTGGCAGTTCTTAGAGGAGCAGAGCAAGTTCCAGAAAAAGTTGAGAAATATGCTTTAGTTGAAAACATTCAGGTCTTATTGTGCACAATAACATTTGGAAAGTTGCATAGCATTCTTATAACAGTCCATTTTTGATGCTGAACTGATTCTAAAATATAAACAGGCCTATAAACAATGAACAATGATAATGTAAATCTTATAAACTGAGCAAATCTGAAACCTTTCAAAATCCCCCACGTATTTAAATTTATATATTTATGAATTAATAAATGTGGCGGGTAAAATGTGTCTGTACTTTGTACCAATTTCGGAATCAAACATGGCAGTTTGCACTTTCACATTCAAATAGATGAATCTAAAAAAAAATAAATAAATATCTGAATTGCAATCTTAAATTGTGTTACATGAATAAGTTATTTAATGTGAATTTTATCATCTGAATTCTTCCTAAATGTGACAGCTTTAATTCAAATCCAAAACTACACATAAAAATTACTTTAGAATTGCTTTAAAATGACTGCCACAAAAAAAAATAATTCAATATAGGCTCCTAAAGCAAAGATGGCAACAAGATTTGAGTTTGCACTGAAAATGAAAATTAAAAGTGATATGCACATATCTTTTTTCATATAGGCCTATCTTGCTAGTAAATTACTTTACTAGTAAAAAAACTATGCCTTAAAAGTGCAGCCTTATGTAGGCTGCCTATGTAATATTGACAGCTAGTGGTAGAAATGTGTACTCAGACTCAACACTTATGTGGGTTGCCAGATTGAGGACACACAGCATGATAGGTTGATATATATTGATTTCTCCACATTTTAATATTGCACTGACAATGGAGCTTTTTACATGGGTGCCGAGGCTTTATAGGTCAGGTAGAATATGATTTCTCATTTGCTAGTTTCCATGGCTGTTGCATGCTGTGTTATTTGCAAACTGGCAACCCGTCCTGCAAGTGATTTTTTGACAAGTTGTATCATCTTAGGTTGTTCCAGATATAGAACATTTAAAATATTTGTGTAGCCTACTT
Organism: Labeo rohita; assembly: GCF_022985175.1. NCBI lineage: Eukaryota > Metazoa > Chordata > Actinopteri > Cypriniformes > Cyprinidae > Labeo > Labeo rohita. Next base: position 29,296,291 of record NC_066889.1, read on the forward strand.
ATTATAGGCCAATCACTGACAAAGAAAAATCTACTAAGCTTTACAGCCTATTTCTGAGAATGTTGTATGTTCCATTAAAACAGACATGAGTTTCTCTGAAAGGAACTTCTGCCATCTAGTGTTTGAATCAGTTTGTTCAAGTCTTTTTTTTGATGTTCTTATCTTTGCTTATTTACTTCATTACAACACTTGTAAATAATTTAGACAACTAGCTCTTATCTGTATTTTTTATTGTTTGAACAGCCACATTGTGATAATACAATGCAAAGCTTCTGAAAGTATAGCAAAAGTTCAATTATATTTTTAAAATATATATTAGCGGCCCAAATTGGAACATTCTGCACACATTCTGGACATTTTTTTATAATTGTATCATAGTTATTGTGCACTGCTGCAGTGCAAAAATAACAAAAACACAGAAATTTAGCAATAAATTCTGTGTTGGCCAAAATGACTAAGAAAGACACTTGTTCAGGTATAGACATTGACACTTGCATGACCTTTCACAGAAGGTCAAGAATTTTACAGTAAAAATAAGACAGACATTAACTCAAAAACAGTGATCATTGTGTACTTGAACAAGACACTTGACTCCATTTATGAAAGTAGATCATTAGATTGTATTCCAGTCTCATTCCAAATCATTGACTGAAAGTGATTTGAAGAACATTCTGCCAGTTAGATCAACTGCAGCTTTCTAAAGAGAAAACACAATGTCAGCATTTATATTGTGATTTATACACATTTATTCCCATGTATAAATTGGGAATATCTTACCTCATCTTTGCCTTTCTCTGTCACATCAGAAGGATACTATGCAGGTCTTTCTTGATCAAGAGACACTGGAATAAAAATGAAAACATAAGCTTAGAACCTGTATTTAAATGCTCTCAACTTATTATCATAAACATCCACATCTTGATATTATATGATATGTATGTTTTCTTACACGTTGGTCGAAATTTGTCAGAGCTGTTCTTCTGATGCACTTTTCGATGTTCTCTGAATCCACAGCCATTTTCTTTTCCTCCCTTTGTTGTTTTTTTCTTCTGCGCAAGTTTGACTTCATTTCTCAGTGCGGTTTCCTTTTTCTGCATTTCAGTTGCATTTTCTACTGTCATTTCTTTTTTTCTTGCCATTTTACTGTCTGTACATCGTAAAACTCACTTCTTATTTTTAAGTTTCGGAGGAGATTGAACACATGAGAGCTGCAGAATATATACAAATATTGCAAATTTAACATGTCATGTCATTTTTATTAGTTAGATTTATATGTTACTTATTAAACAAACACATCCAATAATGAAAAGCAACCCAAAAACCTCACACAAAGAAAAATGCATTAAAAATGTGCATATATGAAATGAGTGAAGTAGGGAAAATATTTTTTTTTTAGTAGTTTAGAAAAACAAGGAAACAAAGCAGTAATCACTATTTATGTATATAATTAAAATGTATGCAAATGGGTGATTAATCATTATTTAAACTTCCACAAAGAGACAAATTTATAGATTTTCTTCACTCAAATTCTGCAAGTTTGTAATTTAAAAAAAGGCTTAAATTAGAACTGCAAAACCGTAATCTGTATCAAGAAATGCAATTCATTGTCATAAATTTGACAGTATTCACACTCACCTAAATCCACATCTCAAAACTTGTGTGAGCTGAGAGACCTCTGTTAATTTTCTTATTTTATTTCTATTAGTATTCCTGTACTTCTTTTTTTTTTTAATCGGTGGAGAAACATCGAACCTGGTATCCAGTAATCACAACAAAGATCATCTGATTTAACCAGGAAATTACAGAAAGTACATTGCACAACTCCAGTGACGCATGAAGTAACTTGAACTGGTTTAGCTGCTTTTATATGCTTTCTTTTTATATCTACCTGGTCTTTGTTAATATTTTACAATTGCTAATGTTGCAGTTAATCTTTAAACTTCCTCAAATTCCTCAACGCTTGAGCAAGTGAAACTTTTTTTAAAAGTGATGGAAGGAAATCACAATATGACAATTAACACTGCACTGTCTAAAGTTAGATTAGATTAATTGATATTGTGGAAAATACTGAGTTAAAGGAACAGTTGCACACAGATTGCAGTGAAGTACCACTGTAGTGCACTGTACCATGCTTCATATCTAATCTTTGTTTATCAACTATGATTGTTATGAATGTTTTCCACATTTTAGAATAAAATACAGCCACCAAAACTCTGAAGCTGTCTAAGAAGTAGTGAGGAAAGATAAGACACAAATGAAATCTGAAATGAAATTTGAGCTTCTTTGTTACCTTCTGCAGTAAAACAAAAATGCATTTATTCACACTTGAAGTATTTCAAAGTTTATTTACATGCCATTTTCAGTCAGTGTGGAGCATTATATGGTCAGTTTGTTTTTGTGAGAGTTTTTGATGGCTATTAAGTGTTTAAAACTTCACAAAACACAAGATCCAAACAAGTATTTTCTTTAATGCATGTCCAAAAAGCTCATTTAACATTCTTCAACACTAAACTACCACAATAAACCAATATCAAACATTATGTTTGTTCTTTGTTGCAATACAGATAAATCAATGCAATGGGATCAAGGTTGGAATGTAAACGTCAGTCAGGCTGAGGGAATTCACCTTGTGTGAGGTTAAGAGTTGTAAAACCAGTACTAAATTACCCACTCTCAATTGTGTGTGCTAAGTCAGATGTTCAATAGAGGAAATCAAGTAAACATGCACGAACTCATTAACAAATGAGGATATAGTGTTAGGTCTGCTTGTGTTTGCAAACATTCAAACATTTTAAAAATATTATGATTGTCTAATTATGATCACACTGAGTTATTCTGATAATATGTATATCTTGTACCATTTTATTAGAGTTTGCTAAAAGACTATTCTTGACTCATCAGCTGATTAATGTTTTTGAGCAAAATACATGTTTAAATAATTAAAATGTAGTTACCACTTGAATGATTGCCGAGTCTTCTGCAAAAAAAAATGGATAAAAATTGATTTTGCTTTTTGAATGCATATGTTAAAAGAATTTGAGCCATATACAAATAAATAAATAAATAACATTATTAGATACCGCAGCAGTAAAGTGATTACTTTGAGGTAGGCTTTTATTTTAGATAATATGACTTATTTTTCAGTGTTACAATTGCACCCACTAAATTGTGAATTATAACTTTCATCATTTGCGACGGGAAATGAAATCAGTGTTGTAGTACATAAGAAAAAAAAATGTTAGGAAAACTCATTACTAACTAGTTATTTGCATGACAAAGTGTGAATTTATCAATTTATTTAATGTCATGAATTAAACACAGAGTGTAACACAATATGAACAACCGAAGTATAGCTAAATGCTTAAACTATTCCTTTGTCTTTACTTTTCATGCGTTTAATAAATGTCTGATTACAGCAATCAACTCTCATCAATAATCTTTCAGCTTCACTCTCAACTTCTGAGAATTGAAGAATTGACAGTCTAGAACTCATTTCTGAAAACTTTTGAGGAGATAAAGACTAAAATACCATTAAAAAAAAAAACAGATAAACAGTAGATGAACACAAGACTCATTTGATGTTTGTTGTTATTTAGTGTCTGGATGCAAAAGTGCTTGAACATAAATCTGTCTCTCATTCTACATAATACTAACTTTACATTATATCATTCTTACATACATCCAAATTTTAATTATTTGAATTAAAAAGAATTATTTATTGTGCACTGCAAAGCAACAGACACTTTGACAGATTTAGGCAGTCATTGTAATGAATGAGAACAAACACCTGTTCAGGAACAAGGACAGTGTAACTTACACTTGGACACTTTCATAACCTCTCACAAAGTGAACAGAATCAAAATAATACAGACACTTAATCCCAGTGATCATTTAGTTCAGAAACAGAGATGATTGTGCACCTGAATGAGACACATGACACCAGTTACTAGATGAAAACGAGAACACTAATGACACGTTTAAAGAAAAACCAAGTCATTTGTCCACAAACCAAGCCATGAAGTTTTACGAAATATCCAATCTCACTGTATAGTCACATGGAAAAAGTGACCTGGCATTTCTGGAACAACTATTTGTTCTCACTACTCTTTATATTAGAAATAAGAACTATGTACAGCTATAAACAGAGCTGTTTTGCACTGTTTTGGCTTGTAAACAGTGCTTGATCTGTGCAGATTTCTCTTCTGATTCAGACCAGATGACTTTTTCACTGCAGGAAGTGTTATTATGGATTATAAACACGTATTTTATTCAGAATCCACAGTTTGGTGTTTAAAACTTGTTCAAATGAAACTGAATTACCCTGCTAAATTTTCTTAAAGGGGTCATCGGATGCTAAGTTCACTTTTACATGTTGTTTGAACATTAATATGTGTTGGCAGTGTATGTACAAATCTACCCTATAATGATAAAAATCCATGCAGTGGATTTTAATTAATCTGTAAAAATAATATCCCCTTTTTCAAATCAAGCCATTCTCAGATGCCTGTCGTTGTGCCGTCACACCCACAGAGGCCACTCCCACAATAGTTGATTGACATGAGCGTTTTACCTCAGATCAGCTGTAACAGTCTGACCTCTTTGTTTCGATGCTGGAGCAGGGATGTAAATTAGACCGATTTAGTCTTTATATCTCCGATTTAGTGATTGAGGTGTTGTGTTGCTGGATGTAATAATGAACGTAGTGGTCGTCATTTACTCCCGACATCTGAGCCGCTGAAGATGCAGTGGATTACGTTTGTTTGTGAAGGGAATGCGCCTTCCGATCTACATATATCCGTCTAAGTTCGCACGAATCATTCATGATCCAGCTTCACTTACAGCAGAAGTGAGTCCAAGGGTTTTTTATGAATCTTTGCGATCGTCTTTCCTAATAATGTGCTAGTTAGCAAGTTTAGCGGCTAAATGCGGCTAAAGTAAACAGGCTCCTCACTCCACAGAGAGAAGAGAGGGGCGGGGCGAGCAGAGCTCATTTGCATTTAAAGCAGCCTGGACCAGAATGAGATGATTTTTGCAGAGCTGATTTTGGCAAGGTAAAAAGTGTGCTGTTTTACACGACCATTGAGAATTTTTAACCAAAGTTTATTAGAGACTTTTCATTAAGACCCTAAAGAATCATATGAACTTGTGGAAAATGAGCATCCGACGACCCCTTTAAATTCCTATCTGGTGGGGAAAAAAGCGTTTTGAAGTGGGCGGGAGTTAGTGTGACGCGGACCAATCAGAAGCCCCTTCGCCTCAGCGACTCCAGAGCGTCACGCCCTCCAGTCTGTGAGACGCGCGCCTACAGAAACAAACGGTTGCGGAAAGAAACGGTGCACAAAATCCCTCTAACGGACAAAAACCTCAAGCTCTTCGTCTGTCCCCGAGTTGTCCACTCCAGCCGCACATCTAGACCCAAATAAGCGTAAGTTTTGGTTTCTAATTATCTTTCTTTTGGGGATTATTCTCCTCAGGGTTTTAGTAGCGCGGCCTCAACGCTCTCTGCAGGACAAACGCGTCTCTTGTGTATGTTGACATTTCTCGTGATTTGAGATCATTTGGTTGTTGTCTTTATTTTCACACGTTTAATAAATGTCTGATTACAGCGATAAACCCTCATCAATAATCTTTCAGCTTCACTGCTGTGAGAATTGAAGCATTTATAGGAAATGCTAAAGCTCATTTCTGATCATAACAACACTTTTGAGAGGATAAAGACTAAAATACCAAAAAGAAATAACAGATAAACAGTAGACGAACGTAACACTTATTTGATGTTTGTCATTATTTAGTGTCTGTATGCAAGAAAGTGTTTGAACATAAATCTCCGTCTCTCATTCTACATAATTAATTTTACGTTTACGTACACCCTTTAGCTAAAACTGGGATGTCAAATTTAAAGTTTATATGTTAAACTGTTTATAATATTATAGACTTTGTCTAAACTTGTTTCAAATAAATATCAACATTGACAATCTACCTATTTCAATACAATATAGCCACAATATATTCTATTTTTTACAGATTATTAGCAGATTGTGGTGACAGAAGTGAAATGTAGCCTATATTTACTGTATGTATGTTGTTTTATCCATGTTGTAAAAAGTAAAATAAATCCATGGAATTGTTTCTAAATGACTATAACACTAAAAGCTGGATAATTTCCATTAAATTTGCTTTTAATGCATAAAATGAAAAGAGCAGAAAAGCCAGTGGATCAAGACATAAATCTGTTGAAGCTTGTCAGATAGAACAGCACAAGAAAACAATTTTTGCTACTTAAATCACACATTTGATTGAAAGTTTAACTAATTTTAATCTACACTGTAAAAAATAAAACAACACAATTTGTTGAGTCAGGTTAAAATAATTTGTTATATTGTTGCCTTAAAATTTTAAGTTCAGTCAATTAAAATAAGTTTAATCAACTAGAAATTTTAAGTTGTACTAAGTAACAACTTAGATATTTGTGTTTGCTAAACTTAACATATGGGTAAGTAACCCAGCTGCCTTAAAATTTTAAGTTGATTCAACTCAAATATCTAAGTTGTCACTTAGTATAATTTAACATTTCAAGTTGAATAAACATTTTTTGAGTTGACTGAACTTAATTTTAAGTCAGCCAGGTTACAAATGATTTTAAGTTGACTCAACAAATTGTTTTTTACAGTGTAGAGCAATCAGCTACTGCTGTATTTAAAAGTATAAAGAAAATTAATGTTCAAATCAGCATGGAATTTAACATAAAGAAAAAAATGTATTTATTTCTTCAAATAAATTCCAATAAATTTACTCAAAGTGTGATAAAACAATAGATTTAGAAATATTTTGTGATCTGTTATAAAGTTGAAATGATTGACAATTTTTAAAAAACGGTGCCATTAAGAGTCAAACTTTTGGAATTGCCTTTTTTTTATAAATTTATAGAAGAACTAATTATTCTCAAAATAAGACTACAGAATCTGCTTCGAAATAAAAATGAGAATTAAATAACTGTTAAGTAAATAATACTTTTTTTTTCACCTAATTATATCACTGACCAAAAGCCAAATTAAAAGCTTTATTAATGACTAATGAGGTACTGACAAAAAAAACCCCGAAACATATTTTGTGCTTTCATTTGTCTATCTTTATTTAAATATTGAGAATGTTATATGTTGATTTTAGACCCAATGGAAGTGCATGAAGACAAACAACATCAGTTTCAAAAACCTCATCGTTTTACGAATGAAGAAGGAGATGCAGTCATTTCACAGACGGAAATGAATTTCACACAAAAACAAGCTGGAAGAACCGGAGTCAAAGGATCTTTCACCTGTTCTGATTGTGGAAAGAGTTACAGAGATAAAATAAACCTTACGAGACACATGAGAGTTCACACTGGAGAAAGACCATTCACATGCAATCAGTGTGGGAAGAGATTCATTCAAATAGGACACCTAAATGTGCATATGAAAATTCACACTGGAGAAAAACCGTTTACATGCTCTCAGTGTGGAAAGAGTTTCAGAGACAGAAGCGCTCTCAAAGAGCATCAGCTCTTTCACTCTGGAGTGAGATCATTCAGCTGTGATCAGTGTGATAAAACGTTTGTTGTTGCATCGACGTTAAGAGACCACCTTAACATTCATACTGGTTTGAAGCCTTACATTTGTTCATTTTGTGGAAAGAGTTTTGCACGTCTGTACACTTTAAAAGTCCACCAGAGTATTCATAATGGTGTGAGACCTTATGTGTGTTTTGACTGTGGGAAGAGCTTTGCTACAACCAGCGACTTAAAAAAACACCAGCGGATTCACACTGGAGAGAAACCGTACAAGTGTTCACACTGTGGAAAGAGTTTTGCTGATTTATCAGCTTTGAAAACTCATGAGAGAAGTCATACTGGAGAAAAGCCGTACCAGTGCTCTTCATGTGAGAAGAGTTTTGTCTCATCGTCTAGTCTACGGGCTCATATGAAAAAGCATTGTCCGAAGTCGTCTAATTGAGCAAAGTTCACATTCAGATGCAATGACTTACAAGTATTTTGACATTCAGATTAAGAAAAAGATGGAATTTATTTGAATATAGAAAGTTTGAATCTGGTGGCCTTTTGTCCTTCTCTTTTTACAACCACTGTAACATGATTTATATGATTAAATTTGACTGAATATCAGACATTTATTTACATTAAAATATTTCTAAAGTTTTCCAGTTGAACTCAAGTCATTATTGCAAAATGTTTGTGTTTCTCACCTCTGTCTTTCATCAGCATCCACCACAGACCTTATTTCAAAAACCCATCATATTTGAAGGAAAAATTAATGTATTTTTACAAAAAAATTTGTACTTGCAGCACTCATTTTTATTCATTGTTCAAATGTAAATAAACAAATCCACACAAGCACAAAGTAAAGACAGATGTCTGCCATTAGATGTAATGCACCTCATAGAGGTTTTTTTATTTTACAAAAACTATAAAAATGAAGAGTTTATTTGCAAAAACAAATAACTCAGTTTTTTATTTTCAAAAATAAATGTTTTTTTAATAATGTTATTATTGTGTTTTATTATGTTAGCTGTATTTTTTGTTATTTTTACTTAATCAAAATAACCCAACTTGCTGTTGCATAGAGATTAATTGGAATGCACAATGAAAAAACATGATTTTTGAAAACTTAAAAATGGAGTTACCTGTTTTTGCAAATGAACTCTTCAAATATAAAAATAAACTAAAGGAATAAAGCAGCTTACAATCGCAGCGATATTACAAAGAACAGTCAAATATGTCTTTAGTTTCATTCTGAAACAACTAAAATGAGCAGAATGCAGCAAATGATGAGCAAAATGCTGGTGAAATATTTTCTGTCACTTTCAGATCAAACACCATGACAGAAAAGCAAAAGGACAGTGTAGATAATCAAGTGAGTTTTAACATTCATGTCATGCTGCATTGTTCTGTTTTTTTTGTAAACTGACAACTTACACAGATTTACTGTAAAATACACTGCTATCATTCACTTAATGACTGAATGAAGGGATAGTTCCCCCAAAAAGAAAGAAAATCTCATTATTTACTCAACCTGAAGTTGTTCCAAACCTGTATTGAACACAAAAGAGGAATGTTGGTCGCCAAGCAGTTGCTGGTAGCCATTGACTTCCATATAATATTTTTTTAGACTGTCTGGTTACCAACATTCTTCAGAATATCTAATACTTTTATGTTCAGGAGAACATACAGGAACGCATACAGGAACAACATAAGGTTGAGTAAATGATGACAGTTTATTTTTAGGTGGACGTTTTGCTTTACGTGTCCTCTTGTGCTATAGAAGTGCTTCCAGCAGAGGGAGACGTGCTGTGACATCACTGACTGCTGGATGACCGAAAAAGATGAAGGAGCTGAAAAGCTCAAAACAAGCTGGATGTACTGAAGTGACCTTAAAGAGAAAAAGCAATTATAATACACTCTAAGTAAACTATATATTGCTTTCCTGGATGCTAGGTTGTTTCCCATGCTAAAAAAAAGCAAAAAAAAACACATTTCATTCTTATTTTAGTTTTACACTTAAGTTGTTTCTTTTTCTCTGTAGATGATCTGTGATCTCACCTCATCTGTGACTGTGTCTAATTCACCCGAATAAAACTCTTCAGATTCGTCTGCATCCTGACAAACTGGAATAAATTAAGGACAAGTTTATATAAATTTAAATCAGGACTTTATAAAGAATGTAATGTTTAGGACAGGCGTCTGCATTTCAGTAAAATGTTACGGTAAATTTAGGTCTTAGGATAAAATGACAAATCCTTTAGCTGTAGTTTTATAGTAGGATGTTTTAAATTATGATAATTTCTGTAAATTTTAGTTGTCTAAACCACTCTAACCTGTGTAACCCTGGACCACAACATCAGTCATAAGTAGCACGGGTATATTTGTAGCAATAGCCAACAATAGACCCAAAATAATTGATTTTTCTTTTTCTAAATCACTAGGATATTAAGTATATATTCAGATTTTTTAGCATTAAATAAAAGAAAATTATGACTGGTTTTGTGGTCCAGGGTCACACATGTTATGACTAGGATCAGCTATATAATGAAAGTTGATTGTGTTCAACCTTCGAATGTTGTCAATTGTAACAGGGGCAAGTTGTCACACATTTTAAATCATAAAAAAAACTTTTGACATCAAAACAATGATTTGCATCTGTCATTACCTTGTGCTAAAAATCCTTCAATAAAATAGCCTGAAATAAAACCCTGTTTATTTGTGACTGCCTACCTCATACCTCATACATCAACATGTTAAAAGAACAGGACATCTAAATGTAAGGAGGAGCTTATTCTTACAGAGACAGAAGCTATCAGTTGCTTATCTTACGCCTCCATCCACCTCCACAAACCGCACCTTATTTCAATCAGTGTTAAACTCTCAAAAGCTTTTAGGTATGTTAAAAAAAAAAAAAAAAAGGCATGTGATATGAAGGGATGTGAAGAACATTCTGTAGGTGAGAAAGAATGCCTAGATGCAATCTTATTTAGACCTAAACACAATTGCAGACAAACTACTCACTGTTTGGTTTTTGGTGCATGCTTTCTCTGCGCCATAGGCTTTTCTCCCATGACTCTTTGTAGTGTTTTTCTCTGCTGTTCATCTCTCACTGAATGACTTTACTTCTTCTGTAGGGTCTGATACTCTAGGTGTGATCTGTCACATATCAACTTCCCTCCACAACGTCTTCTAGAAGTCAATTGCAATGATTGTCATTTGATTTTACGTTCACTTTAACATCAACATTTATGCTCAAATTCAAATAAATTAAGGTAAAACGTGGACAAACGTGGTATTTTAAACTCAGCTCATAAAACACATTAAGATTAAAGTATTTTATTCACCTTGTGAATCGATGAGGAGCAGAAATATCCACTTTAGCTGTGTTTGTGACCGAAAATCCTGTAATATCACACTGATGAATGACGGGGACGGAACAAGAGCTCCGAGAGACGAAACAAACCGAACGAGAACGATCATAAAAGTGCTGTGAGATCTGCGCTGTCCTTGAGACTCAGACTCAGACTCCGCCCGCTGACGCAAGCGTCCAAAACAAAACGAGGAAAAAAGTATTTTACTGACAGGGGAAAAGCTCATTTTTAACTGCAGCTCTGACGAAATGTTAAAAATCATTAAACTGTAATTATGATAATGTACTAATTTTCTGCCAGTAGGCTATAATGTATGCTACATTCATTATACGCACATTATTCATAAACATGTTTAAAACCCAAATGATAGGCCAAATGACATGCAAAATTATTACCATGAAATTAGGTGAACAGGGAAACAGACGACATAAACAACAGCAGAAATGACATCCAGTTAACAAATAATTGTTACGTTCTAGGAACGTTTTGCAAACGTTATTCCTGAAAGTTATCTGAACGTTCAAAATATCCAGTTTCAATTATATATATGTGACCCTGGACCACTAAACCAGTCTTAAGTCGCTGGGGTTTATTTGTATAAATAATGTGTATAATCATTAGGAAATTAAGTAAAGATCATGTTCCATGAAGATATTTTGTAAAATTCCTACTGTAAATGTATGAAAACTTAATTTTTGATTAGTAATAAACATTGTTAAGAACTTTATTTGAAGAACTTTAAAGGCAATTTTCTCAATATTTTGATTTTTTTGCACCCTCAGATTCATGATTTTTAAATAGTTGTATCTCAGTCAAATATTGTCCCATCCTAACAAACTATACATTAATGAAAAGCTTATTTATCCAGCTTTTCCTTTTGTATAAATCTCAGTTTTGAAAAAATGACCCTTATGACTGGTTTTGTGATCCAGGGTCACACACACACACATATATATACATATATATATATATATATATATATATATATATATAATCAGTTATGCAAACATTAAGGAAATGTATCCATTTCATCATTTTTAAAAATTTAGGCACATATGAGTGTTACTTTTAAATATTCTCTGAACTTTCTGAAAAATATATATATTTTTTTATTTTCAGTGTATACACACACTTTTTATTTATTTTATTCTTTTAAAGTCAATTTATTTTATCTTTACCTACACATAATTATTTGGTTATTAGCAGTTTTTTTGGTTGGGTCAGGTGTTAACATCAGATTAGACACGTGAACCAACCATTGAATTACTGTTGTTTTGTTCCCTCAGTTCAACTGAACTTCAAGTAGAATGTAAATCTGCCCTACTTAATCATTTTCTGACAGTGTAAAATCAAAACATTGGTTGAATAAAAAATGCAATGCTTAATGATTGACAGATCATGACGTAAATGCGGTTACCTGAATCATGTGGTTCAGGGAGGGTGCGGATATTGTGAAAGTCAAATTGCGTCACAACTCCGATCTAGGACTGATATAGGCCTAGTGAGAAAACGTGAATGAAATATGTTTAAGCCTCTTTGTCACCTTCAGCAGTAAAACAAAAATTAATTTAGTAACACTTAAAGAAATTCAGTTTGTAGTTTTTTTACATTCTCATATGTGACTCTCAGGCAGTGTGTGGCATTGATTTGTTTTTGTGAGTGTTTTTGATGATGATTCAGTGTTTAAAACGTCACAAAAAAACAGGAGCATCTTCTCAAATGCATATACCAGCTTTTGTATATTACGCAATAAACATAAAGTCATAAAAACAGTCATAAACTGACATCAAACATTATGTTTCTGTATACTGTAGACGCAGGCTCACTTTTGATTTTTACAAATGACATAATTTGATGGTTAAAAAAGGAAGCGAACTTGTATTGTGTTAAGGGTTAGAGTTGTAAAACCCGTACTGAATCTCCATTGTGTGTGCTAAGTCATGTAGGAGTTAAAGTAAACATGTGTGAGCTCATCCGTAAAGATTTGTAAAGATAATTTATTAGTGCATGTTATTTAAAAGAAAAACAATATGTTTGTATTGATATAGTATTACATAATTAATAAGTCAAATATTTATATGTGAAGTAACATTTATGAAAATGCCTCAAGTTTTTATTTTCTTAATTCATGTTCCTGGTTCCTGGTCTAGTTGTAAAGAATTTATTAATGCATGTTATTCAAAAGTAAAACAAAGTTTTCTATTATAATGCAGATGCTCATATAATCTATATCGAATGTTGCATCACATTCCATTTTATTTAGTTACACTACCCGTCAAAGGTTTTTGGACAGTAAGATTTTAAATGCCTTTTAAGGACGTCTCTTCTGCTCACCAAGCCTGCATTTATTTAACCCAAGTACACTGTAAAAAATAAAAAATATCTAAGTTGTCACTTGGTATAATTTAACATTTCACGTTGAATAAACTTTTTTTTGAGTTGACTGAACTTCAAATTTTAAGGCAGCCAGGTTACAAATTATTTTAAGTTGACTGAGTAAAATAGTTTCTATTTGAAAAATATAGTTTTCTATTTGAATATATTTTAAAATGTAATTTATTCCTGTGATTTCAAAGCTGAATTTTTAGCATGATTACTCCAGTCACATGATCCTTCAGAAATCATTCTAATATTCTGATTTGCATTTATCTGAAATAGAATCTTTTGTAACATTATAAACGTCTTTATCATTACTTTTGGCATCCTTGCTAAATATAAGGTATTAATTTATTTAATTTCTTTCCCCCCAAAAATATAATAATAATAAAAAGTAAGTAAGTAAATAAATAAGTACTGCCTCCAAGCTTTTGAACGGTAGAGTGTATAATGTTATTAAAACTTTTTTTTTTTCATATCTTTGGATTTTTCTATTTATCAAAGAATCCTGAAAAAATGTACTCAACTGTTTTAAATATTGTTAATAATAATAAAAATAATAAAATATGTTTCTTGAACAGAAAATCAGCATATTAGAATGATTTCTGAAGAATCATGTGACACTGAAGACTGGAGTAATGATGCTGAAAATTCAGCTTTGTTCACAGTAATAAATTACATTTTAAAATATATTCCAATAGAAAGCAGTTATTTTAAATAGTAAAAATATTTCACAATATTACTGCTTTTGCTGAATTTGGGATCAAATAAATGCAAGTTTGGTGAGCAGAAAAGACTTTTTAATTAGTTTAATTTAAATTTGATTTATTTCAAATCTCATTTGAACAAAAAGGCAGTGTGTTTAATTTTTACATAAAAATATTCACTCAAAAATTACAATTAATTAAGTAACAGTGAATTAAATGTGCAATTTGATGTAGAAATACGGAAATAGTATTTCTTGTAAAATGTATTCCATTAATATTTGTTTTAGGTTTGAACATTTATACATGATCATGCACTTATTTCTTTACTTGTTTATTTATCACTAGTAACCTGACAACTAGGCATTCATATTTATTATTGATTTCTTTTAGATATTTTATATCTCCATATGTAAAAAGTCAATCTTTAGAAGGTCATATTTGTTGGCTAAAGTGAAATATTTATTGTGCGTTGCAAAGCAACAGACACTTTTGGGTAGTCATTATAATGACTGAAAACAAACACCTGTTCAGGAATAAGGACAGTGTAATGTATACTTGGACACTTTCATAACCTTTCACAAAGTGAACAGAATCAAAATAATACAGAAACATAATACCCGGATCATTTAGTTCATGTAACTCAAAAAACAGAGATCGTAGTGCAGCTCCATGAGAAACCTGACACCAGATTCTTCAGATAAAAACACCTAAATGGAAAGTATGAGTACAGTAATGACACATTTAAAGAAAGATAACCATTTCCTGCATGCCAGAATAAAGTGCCTGAAGTCACTAGTTAAAATCTAGATTTGTCCACAAAGAAAACCATGCAGCTTTAGCAAGTGTATAATCACATGGAAATAAGCGAACTGGCATTTCTGGAACAACTATTGCTTCACAGTCATTGTTTTCACTGTTGTTCATACTTGAAATGAGAACAAGGTACAGCTACAGTTCAAAACAGTTCAAACATTTGATTTCAGTGTTACTTCTCTAACATCGTCTGATCATATGACACATGTGCACACAATATTAAAGCTAAATAAGTTTAAATATGTTCACAGTACAGTTATAGTCATCAAGTTATGAACTCTAAAAATATTGTTGTTTTGTATTCCAGTGTCTTTCTGAATCATTAACTTAAAGGGATGTGAAGAACATTCTATAGGTGAGAAAACGGCTTCTTTCTGAAGAGAAAAACACAATGTTAGAAATCAAAACATGCAGATCAGTTCATTGTAAATGAGCGGTGAAACTCTCACCTCATGTTTGAATTTCTCTCACATAAAATGACACTCTGGAGGTCAGACTGGATGGGGAGAGACTGAAAAACAAACAAAACAAAGATTCAGGCTACTGAATCAAGCTTCCTGATCACATTCCACCCTAAAATCATTACATTACATTTTCTGCATGCATTAAAGAAACAGTTCACCCAAAATGTTCTTAAGATGTCCTCGCCTAGATGTAAATAAGTTTGTTTCATGATCAGATTTAGAGAAAGATGTCATTCCTCTGCAGTGAATGGGTGCCGTCAGAATGAGAGTCCAAACAGCTGATAAAAACATCACAATAATCCACAAGTAATCCACACCACTCCAGTCCATCAATTAACATCTTTTTAACTTCAAACCTTATAAAATATAAGGTCATAATCCATACTCTTCCTCCAGTGGAAAAGCCAATTTCCTGTTGTCACATCAAAATCCACACAAGAGCTGTTTTAGCTTGTAAACTGTGCTTGATCTGTGCAGATTCCTCTCCTAATTCAAACTAGATGACTTTTTCACTGGAGGTAGCATTATTATGGATTATAGACTATGGTATTTTGGCCTGAAGCAACAACAAAGCAAGTTAAAATGCCTTAACGATGGATTTGTTTCTTACAAACATGCAGTTTTTTGGTTGTTCAAGCCATCAACTGATGGACTGGAGTGGTGTGCATTACTTGTGAATTACTGTGATGTGTTTATCAGCTCTTTGGACTCATTCTGACAGCACCCATTCATTGCTGAGCAAGTAATGGATTGCTAAATTTCTCCAAATCATCATACATCTTGGATGACCTGAAGGTGAGTAAATTTGCAGCAAATTTACATTTTTAGCTAAACTGTACCAATCATTTTAATCTTTTATGAATAAATGTTGCAGTGTTTGGTGAAAACTTAATTCTGGTAAGCATCAACATCATGAGATATTTATATATTTGAGTTAAAAAATATCAAAAATTCTTACAGTTTGGTCGATTTATTTCAGAGCTGTTCATCTGGTGCACTTTTAGATGTTCTCTGAATCCACAGGCATTTTCTTTTCCTCTCTTCATTGTTTTTTTCTTGTGTGCAAGTTTGGCTTTGTCTCTCAGTGCTGTTTTCTTTCTCTGCTTTTCTTTTTCTTCAACTGCATTTTGTTCTCTCACTTGCATCTTTTTTAGTTTTCTTGTCATCCTGCCGGCATGTAGATCTGCAGAAAACGCAACAAATATACAAATGCATCACTATTAAAGAAAAACCATGCAATTCTGACTGAGTAGACTGTCATTCACCTGGAAAACAAGAAATGGCATTCAATGAAAAAGAAATGTTTAACATTCTTCATTATTTATAGGTCAGATAGAAACATTAAAACATTATCAAATCAAAGCAAAAGAGTGACATTTAAGACATTCTCAAATTAATATTTTTTTTTTAGTTTCTCAGAACTCAGATTCTGCATTAGAACTGTTTTAAATCATGCAAAATGCTAATTGTAACGCAATCTAGAAATGCAAAAGATTTCATACGTCCATATGACACTCACCTAAATCCAGATCTGTAAATATTTATTCCTTTTTTCCAGATTTTTGTTCAAATAAATCCATGAAGCAGGCAGCTAAAGCGTCTAACCTTTCAATAATCACAGCGAAGAACACCAGAATCGACCAGGAAATGACCGAGTGAATATTTCAGGCAGCTTCAATGACACATGAAGCAGCTGGAGAAGGTGCCCGAACTGGTTTAGCCTCTTTTCTTTCTTTTAAAATTGATCTTGTCTTTGTTCTTTTTTATTACAATAACTGATGATGCAAATCTCTGATGATAAGATTTTATTCCAGGATTTGGCCACAGCAAAAATAAAAACATTTATTACCATATTGCGTCACCCACTGCTGATTTAGCTTACGCAAATATAACTAGAGCAAAGTATGCTCAAAGTATGTGTTTTCAGGTTGTTCCATTACAGGAAGATTTGCGTTTATACTGTATGTGTGTCTCATTGCACAGTGGGAAATTTAATGTCAAGGCTTTTCTTTTTACATTGATTCTGGATCAGATCTTTTGACAGCTGGAACCCAACCACATATCAAAGCACAAATCTGTGCTAAAATGGTATAATTCAACCTTTTCATGTGCTGAAACTGTCAGCAGCATCAGTGAGGTGCATATGTAAAATTTATTTATAATTTCATAACCATTACAAGTCCTGAGGCACAAGAGCCAAATCAAGTGTAAGAAAACGAAACGTATAAATTACATAATTTAAAGCAGTCTGAAATGCACAAGACCAAAAAGGTGACTAATGACCACTAAGGGAATTTAATAGCTTACTGATAAATGTGTAAAGTGGCGACCTCATGTGGTGAACTTGAGAACTGACAAACCTGAAAATTCCTTCTAAAAAAAAAAACTGATTATCACATTAATTTTAATAGGATACTTGTGTACCATATTAACATAAAAATACAGAGAGTAAGAAAATATATTACATCTTTTGTTATTAACAACACGAGGGGCATAAGTGGTGTTTGTAAAGGAATTGCAAATGGTTTATGAATGTAATGAAGAAAAACTAATAATTAATCAAATCATAAAAAATGTTAAATCAATACATCGTTTTAAAATCAATCAAAATAAAAAAAAACTTTCTAAAAAATACTGCATGTCATGTAACCATAAACAACATCAGAGAACCAATGAACATGCAAATGTGATACTTAATTATTAAAATATTTATGTTAAAATCTCAGTGGTGCTTCAAGGAAATTTAATAGGTGAAAGAGGATCAGATGACAAAAAAGTTTGTGAATTTGTGCATTTGAATGTGTTTAAAAGACAAAATAAACTACTGAGTGATCATTTAAATAAAAAAATGTTGATGCAATATTAAAGCACTTCTTAAACCTGTAAATAATATGTAATCATGTAATCCATAAAAAACTATAGTCTGATTACAATCATTTTAATCTAAAACGTAATCCAGATTACATATACACAGAAAAATAGGGGTTTAAAATTGTACCTTTTGGGGCACAACAACTTGTCACTGGAGCTGTACCCTTAAAAGTTAAAATCTTTTACCTTTCTTACTCCTAATAGGTACATATTAGTACCTTAGAGTAGTAATATGTACCTTTAAGGTACTAATATGTACCTATTAGGGGTAAAAAGGTACAAAGATGTCCTTTTAAGACCCTATTTTTTTGTGTGTATTCAGTTACTACCCAGCTCTGAATACATGTATATGTAGGTTTTACAGAATATACAGGTTCAAACTATTCAAACTTAAAAATATAAGCTTTTAAAAATACTCATTTACTGAAAAACACATATACCCCACCCAGCAGTTTCACAAACAACAGATTACACACGCCGAGCTCGCTGTTTTTAAGCGCACGTACAGGCCCCGCCCATCACTGGAGTGGGCGGCTCACATCAAAGGCTCCGTTTAGCGATGTGGGCGGGAGTTAGTTTGACGCGGACCAATCAGAATCCTCTTCGCCTCAGCAAGTCCAGAGCGCCGCGCCCCAGTCTGAGAGACGCGTACCGACAGAAACAAACGGTTGCAGAAAGAAACAGTGGACAAAATCTCTCTAACGGAGAAAAACCTCAAGGTCTTCGTCTGTCCCCGAGTCGCTGTCCACCCCAACTGCGCATCTAGACCCAAATAAGCGTAAGTTTCGGTTTCTAATTATCTTTCTCTCTGGATTATTCTCCTCAGGGTTTTAGTAGCGCGGCCTCAACGCTAGCGCGCACGCTAGTGGCGTTAGCGGGCGCTTTCTGCAGGACAAATGCGTTTGTCGTGTATGTTTTGACATTTCTTCTGAATTGGTGGTCATCTGGCCGTTTTCTGACACGATTGTGACCCTTGCTAACGCTTTTTAGGTGTAGAAAGAGGTGTCCTGTCCGCGAGCTCCGGGCAGGACAGGCGCGCGAGGGCCACTCTGCACGCGTACAAATGAAAATAATAAAAGTCTTTGCATTTGTCACTTTTAAAGTTGGAAATATTTTATATTCTGCAAAATGTGGCCATCTTTGATGCATTTCCGTGGCTTTAGAAAGAATGTCGACAACGTAGTCTGTTTCCAGGCGTTTCAAACTCATATTTGTTATGTCATCTAACGTTATAATGCACTTGTATGATGTTATAAATAATTGGCTAATGTTGCGTATTAGTAGTAGTTTAGGGGTTTTCAGTCTTTTAGATGCATCAAACCCTCTGAAAATTGATTATTAGGGGACCCCCATTATAAATTAAAAGGCAGCAGTATATTTTTTAATGTATTTAGTTTGTTTTCTTCCAGTTATGTTGCATCCATGCTTATTTACTCACTGGTAGATTTTTATTTTTAATATTTTAAATTTAATATTTTAAATTTTTTATTTTAATTTAATAAATTAAAATTAATAAATTGGACATATCATAATTTATGCAAGTAAATTTTTATTTTGTTGGCATTTTAATTTTATTTTTTATATTAATATTATTTTTTATATTATAAATATTATTTATATTTAATTTTTATGGTTATTATATATATATATATATATATATATAGTTATTACGTTATTTATTTATTGAATTTTTTTTTTTTTTTTTTTTAACAGGTTTTTAATTTTTTTTTTTATTAATTTACTTTTCTACCCTAGTATTCAATTGCAACCCCTTGCTTTAGTTCAGAGCAGAAAATTTATTATTCTTTAGTAAGTTGTAAATGCACATTATCCACTTGGAATTGACAGTAAGTGGCCCTCCATGCCTGGCCGATATATCGGTTTATCACTATTATCATTAGGCCTGTTGTGTTGTGGCATGTCTGTGTGTTTGCTCTGCTCACAGATTGGGCTCATGCGAGTGTCACTGGTGTCTTGACAGTCTGTCAGTCAGAGAAAGAGAAAGACCAAAAGCGTCTGTCTGCTGGTTTTTCCATACGGCCATTACAAATCTTTGGCTTATGGGTGTAAAACCTGCTTTAGGTTGATTTATGAATGATTTTTCTCACTGTTTATCCTCTGTTGGGTTGCAAAGACTTTCTAGTTGCTTATTTGATTTTAAAAAACAGTATCAATTAACTAATAATGATCAATTCTTTTGCTATGTAATAGTTCTATAGTATCTTTACAGTTGTCAGAAGTTGTTGCAATGTATAATGGATATATTACAATGATTTTCAATGTGGCTCATCTAATTGGGAGTTTACAGTGAAAGTTATCCGTTTTATCAATAATATTTTTAGTTTCAGAGGTTTTTTAGTAACAGTATGATGGTAAAACCCCTGGATTGAGTGTGATTCTCTCTCCGTCCATCCCACGCCCACGACCCTCTAGAGGGCTGAAAATGTGTTTCTCATTTTCATCTCTTTTCCCTCTTCCTCTCTCCTCCCTCTCTGTTGCTCAGATTTTCATACGTGCAGCGCCGTGTTGCTTTAACAGGAAATATTTTGTGTCGCGTGAGCAGCTGTTTGCAACACACTCTTACGTGTGTTCTTGTTTGTTTTGCATGGTTAATTGTCTGATATTGTCTACGGTGAACTACAGTTCTGTTCCAAAAGCTGTTAGAAATGTGATTATGCTGCTTTAAGATGCCTTTGTTTGGCCAAATTCTCAGGAAGAATTGCATGTGCATTTGAAAATATATATTTTTTAAAAGCTTTAATGAATGAAATACTGAAATAACATTAGTAATCTTGGTCATATTTGATCAATTTTATTTATGTCCAAAATGTTTTTTTTTTTTACAAACAAATACAGAGAAAGAAGAAATAAATGTTGAACATACTAAAAAATATCATGCATATTTCCTTTTTTCTAAGAATAATAATAGTGTGAGAAATGTACTTGGAAAATAAAATTATTATTAATATTAGTATTATTTTTTTAAAGATCTTTTTTTAAAGAGAGAAAAAGAAGAGTTGTTAAAAAAAAAAAAGAGAAATGTTGATTAGAAATATACTTAAAATTCATTCAATACCAAAAAAGTATTACTTATAACATAAATAAAATCATGATTTGTTACACTGTTGGCAGCAATATACAGAGTAGTTTAAAATGGTAAGATTTTTAGTTTAAAGGGTGCTGACTATTTAATCAGTACACTGCAGGACAGCTCACTAAATCCTGGAACAAAGCCCATATGTTTAGAATTGACAATGCAGCTGTATATGGGGAAAATAAAATGGAAGAAATGAGATTTGCAGTGTGTTGCATTTCTAAACTGGTTTCTGATCTGTAGAATATGTTGTCAGACTAGGTGCTTTATTTTAGCAGGCCAGAAGTTATATTTAAAATATTTTCCCAGTGCACAGGAGGGTCCATCTCTCTGCATTTGGTGAATGTAAGTTATGTAGTTTATGTGGAGTATTCAGATCTGCTGGACCACGGCCACATTTAGAGCCGCAGTGTGCCAGGAATAATGCAGACGGACAGTGACATGACATTCTTTAGATACACACCATGTGATTTAAGATGTTAAACAGCTGCTGTTTGGTGTGGCTACAGTTTTCATTTGACCTTTATGAACTTTATTAATATACTAATGTAATAATAGAAACATTTAAGAGCAAGTTTGAGTAATTAACAGCTCTCTGAATTTTAATAGTATGATTTGGAAGGCAATGCATTCTGCAGTTATACTGCATTTTTTTTTTTTTTTTTTTCTGTAAAGACATGAATGTTATATTATGTTATATATTGTAAAAGATTTATTTATTTATTTTTTAAGTTTTGATTAATGTTTTTTAAATGTTTTCATTATTATTATTTTTAAGTTAAACAATGGAAATTGGCATTAAAAAGTCACATATTGGCATAAAAGTCAATATTTCAGGTCTATTTTTTTATTTGTTTATTTATTTTTATTATTTTTTATGTTTATTTGGCAAGTAATAGCATGTAAAAATCATATATAAGTAGGTTTTTATTTTTATATATATTTTTATTTATTTATCATAATATATATATTCTTCTTATTTTTTAAATATATATATATATACTTTCCTTATATTATGTATCTAATCTGGTGTAATAGCACATTTTCCTGTATCTGGACTCTGTCTAAACAGTTTGGGCTGGTTAATGTAAAGTATAACTCGTATTGTAGAGCATTGAAGTGTGTCTTATGATAATTTTTGATTTATTTGTTTGCAGACTGGAAGTCTTTACATTTTGAATCTTTGAATTTTAAAACACAACATCACTTTCCAAGCATTTCACTTACGGTCACACCCACATAAACACTCAGCCAGCAACTCAATCCCACACACACACACACACACACGTACACACACACACGTACACCCACATGAGCGCTGCTCCACACACCCCTCCCTCACATCTGTGTAGTGTTACAGCTGAGATAATTCAGACACTTCTCTTCTGGAAACTAGGTCAATGAGGAAGTTCCCCATGAGTTGGTGATAAGATGCAAATTTGTGCAGTTGAACCCCCCAGGCCGCTTGCTTAAAGATTGAACACTTTTACAAGACACAGAAGGTCTGTCAGATCCTATATTGATCCTTTTTTTTTTTTTTTTGTAGTATCATTGATATACTGTTATGGTTTTAATAATATTTTTGAATTAGTTTTTAAGTTGATATTTAATTGTTTTTATTTTAATTTTTAAGTTTTAGTTGTGTTTTTGTAATTTTTATATATTATTATTAATTTATTAATATTAGTTTTGGTTATTTTAGTTATAAGTTATTTTTTAAATAAAATTATATTTTTCAGTATTTATATATTTATTTAAATACTGAAAAAGTTATAATTTGAAGGGATTTTATTTAGTTTCATTTATAATGCTGGTGAGAAATCATTTTATTTTTATTTTTTTTAGGCAAATAAAATTGTGAATAAGTGAAATAATTTTTATTTAATATTTTGAATCTTGTAAGAGTTTAGTGAGATTTTGCAAGCTAAATATTGCATGCATTTTTAGTGCTAATCAGCAAAGTCATATAAGCACATGTTCTGTTTTACTATAAAACTGTAGTTGCATGCCTCCGTTTAATTTTTAATATCCAAAGAAACTCTTAAGATGTGAATCAGACAGGCACTACATCATAAGTGATTTAAACACTGCTGCAATTAAGAGATTGTACAATCTCTTGCTTTCTCATTTCATTTCTTCTGTCTTTCTCTCTCTGTATGAACGACATACACTTCCTTCAGCTCTGCAGGTGTTCCAGTCGTATATGCATTTATAAGGCGATCACTGGGTTCGTTTGGCTGCTTTCAGTCACGACAGACTCTTTCTGATTGCTTGCTGTCCGCTTTAACGGCTGCCAGCGAGTTCTGGAACGGGTTTTGGCCCGGTCTGATGGGCTTTGGCCTTCATCTGAGCCTGCTGGTGGGCTGAAATGGATTTGACTGCCATTCAGAAACTGTCAAGAAGCCATTATTGATGCAGGAAATTCATGCAGCGAGATCTGGCTCATTTACAGAGGCTTTACAGGACTTTTGAGTAAACATCATTCTCAGTTTCTCATTCTCTCCATGGAATTTGTTAGGAAATTTAAGGAAATGCACATTTGTTTAAACATTCAGCTTGTTGTAATCGATATTGCTGATCATTTGCATGCTTGATAATGAAGCTTTCCAGATGTTTCTCTCAATGAGACGATCGTATGATGATCTTAAAACGTAGCTACAGGGAAAACGAAAGATATAGTGACTACAGAAGCTGAGAGACCATAGATAGTCTGAGATAATACAACCGTAGATGTTGATGAAGCAAATCTCCCCATTGAGCTGCATTGAAGAGTTCAGGAGTGAGTGGGCAGAAAACAGGACACAAGTGACCGTATACTGTTACATAATCCTACAGGTTTCCATGGAAATGTGTTTTGTTTCCATAGCGACTACAGTCATGCCTACACATCTCTGTGCAGTTAAAACATACGCAGAGCTTAATATAACACTACATAAATCTCTTAGCTATAAACATCATTTTTGTCTGTCATGATAATCATTTTACTGTTAAATGAGCTCAGCGAAATGCTTTATGAGGTTATTGCTTTTCTAGAGTTAAGATTTGTTGGCATATCTTATGTTGGGATGCACCAGAAGTTTATCTTGTAATTGTCTTTTGCTTGAAAATAGCATCTTTGTCCATAACTTTTGGCCATTTTCAGGCAAAAGAATCCATTGCTTTAGCTAATGTTTACTATCCACAACAACAAAAATATGTAAACACCAAATGATCCTGGTATTAACACAAACAAGTTGTGGAAGTTGCACAACTAGGAATTTGCAACTGTGCATGCACGAAATATTAAATATTCTCAAATATAGCATGCATGCTTTTTTGTTGAGTAATAACATTCTGTAGTGTAATTTAAAAATTATTATTATTATCATTATTATTATTATTATTATTATTATTATTATTATTATTATTATTATTATTATTATTTAAATACCATTTTACAGAGAAAAATCACAATATTAGTATTTATTTTTTGTTTATTTTTATTTATTATTATTATTGTTATTATTATGAATTACTTCTAAAAATACTAATAATTAATGTTGTTGCAAGTTTGCCGCTGTGCATGCACAAAATGTTTAAAAACCTTTTTTACAGAGAATTATTACCATATTATTTATTTTTTGTTAATTTTTTTTTACTTTTATGAATTCTGCTAAAAATAATACTTTATTGTTGTTTGTCAAATGCAAATTTGCAACTGTGCATGCACAAAATGTTAAATATTCTCAAAAACATAATGCATTGCATTAGAATCTTTCCAAGAGTAATAGCCTATTATTTCTTGTAGAATTATGAATATTTAATCTTTTATTTATTATATTTGCATTTTTTAATGCAGAGTGCAGTTTTTGTTTTATTCAAACCAATTGTTTAAAAAATTGTTCAAGCATTATTAATATTATTAATTTATAATGCGTTCTAACATAAAAAAAAAAAAATCCAAAAACTCAATAGAAATTAATTGAATATGATGTTTCCTTACAGAATCGTCATATGTGTGTGCGGTTCTAGTAGAAAAAGTCTGATTTTACCAGATAACGAAGTATAATAATATTTGTCCAAGGGTGTATCATGCGTACGACCGGTGAAAAATCTGATCTAAATAGACTCTTGTTGTTTTATCATGGAGTTCAGAAACCAGTTAAATGAAATTAATGCAACTAGTCATTTTACTTGTGCCTCACTGTTTTTAGTTTTCACGCAGATGGCCTGATTATATGTATGAAGATCTTCCTTGCGTATGACAGTTATTGTGACTGATTCTGATTGTACTCTGGGTCATAAAAGCTTTGTTCGGTCCTAAAGGGTCACTGCGTTTGTCTGCAACTAATGTTAAAATCAATCAAAAGCACAACGGAAAAAACGCTAGCTGTTCCAGCTGACAGGAAAACACTGGACCAAAGTGGTTGGATTTTCGTGGAACGTTTTGGTGTTGATAGTTACAGCATGTTATCATAAGACCAAGATAATAAGAGTATTTTAGTTGAAACAGAGACAGGAGGGGTTTCCAATCATTGTCTGTTCTCTGGGAGGGGTGTCATTGTATTTCCTGTCTCAACAGGAAGTGACAGTCAGAATGCAGAAATTTTTTTTGCCTCTTCTTTATTCTCTGATGACTTTAATTTGTGCTCAAATGCCAGTGTTTATTCAGAATGATGCTTAAAGAGGCTTCTGTGCCTGAACTCGTCCGAGGCCTTTATATGATCGCAGTGGAAACCGAAGCATCTTTTAGTGTCTTGGTTACCAGGGAGATGAAGGCAGAAGGGCTGCACTGCTGCGCTGTAATTCACGTCCTGAAAGAGAGTGGGAGGAAACTCTGGAGATCACGAGAGAGAGACAGATGCTGTGGTGTCTTAAGCACTATTCACGCACAATTAATTTTCTAAATGACGTAGAGTTTCACGTTTGAGTTGAGGTTTTGCTGTAAATGCTGTGGGTGTTGTGAGTTTGAGTCATTTAGAATGTGTTTGAAAACCAACCATCTTCCCAAACTTTACAGAGAAGCATCTATAAACCGGCTGTTGGTAACAAAAGAGAAACTTAAGGCTCTGTGCAGTTTATTTGCTGAAAAAAACAAAAACAAACAAACCCCGATGGTTTAATGTTTCAAAAAAAAAAAAAGACAGCTGTGAATATTACTGTTTTCATTTTTTTTGTAGCTGTAACTGTAGTTATAAGAAATTATAAAATGAAATTAAATTAAAAAAAAAATGTAAAAAAAAATATAGAAATATATTAAACAGGAAATGTTACTATTGTAATATTGTAATATTTCTTCTCAAAAATCAGACATTTAAGAAAAATATAATTATTTTACATTTGTACAGTAAAATTGTTATTTTTATTTTATGGGCATTTCTTTTAAAATGTTTTACTTATTATTTGTATATTTAATAATAATAATAATAATAATAATAATAATGAATGTTGTTGTCGTTGTAAATACTAATAGTGATCATTAAAGAAAATCAGAAATGTTACTATAGTAATATTTATCTGTAAAAACATTGTGAATTCAAGAAAAATAATATATAAATAAGACATATTAGCCTAACTGTTATTAATCTCTATAGTCAGTGCATTCAAATTTTTTTTTTTTTTGTCAGAATGCATGTTTTCATTCATTTTTAATCAGCTGGCATTAAGATATAGAGAAACATATGTACATGTCGTCTTAATGTTGATTCTGTACCGATTAATCCTGCTCATTTAGAGGCTCTGAACTGAAATCATTTGTTTCTAGAAAAAGAATGAATGTCCTGATTCTGGTGTTGAGACTCCTGGTGTGTCTGTAGATGGAGAGCAGAACAGCTGTCCGGAGCTCCAGGGTTTCATTACTCAATGCTGCAGTTATTTCCTGCTTTGGGTCTGTTTGGGGTTGAAATGAGCAGGCTGTGTGTGTCTCCTTCATGCTGTAATGCTGTGTTGCGCTGGTTTGATTGTGTTGTAGGTTCTGCTTTGGTTTATGGTGGTAGACGGAAATGTTCTGTAGCAGCAGGTCTGTGTTCATATGGCTTGAAACATCAGCTTACAATCAGCAACAAACCACTTAGATGTACCAACGACATTAAATGATCAATAATGCTGAGTCAGACAGACTGACTCCTTTCCTGCTCCTTTCCTCTCTTTGCCCTAGAGTGTCATTGATTCTCCTGCAAATACTCTAGAGCATACGTACACCATCACTAAAGGCACGTTCACACCAAGAACAACTATCAGCGGACCTTAATTTTCTGATTATTCTAATCATGAGCTGCAGTTTTGTTGTCTACTGCTTTGTCATTGTCACGCTCTATTATTATTTACATTTTTAACATTTTACAGTGAAATATTATATTAGCAATGTTTGTTATTGCTAAATATTTTATATGCTAAATAAATAACTGCATAAAACCTCTCCTGATGGTCTATAAGGGCTTAACTTTATAAACCTGCCTTTAGGAAATGGAGTGTCTCCTGTATGTGCTCACAGGCAAAATGAAAATGTCAGTAAATATTTATGAGTGATACAGTTTTATGAAGTATGTTTTTATTATTTTTTGTGTCTAACATAATGTTAATGTTTTTTTAATGTTTAATGTTTTATTTTTAATTTTATTTTTATGGTATTTATTTTTAAAAGGTGTTTTTTAATGTATAATTTTATATAATAATAATAATAATAATTTATTTTAGTAATATTATTAGTGTTATAAATAGTAATAGTAGTCATGCATATAAAAAAATCAGAAATGTTACTATAGTAATATTTATCTGTAAAAACATTGTGAATTTAGGAAAAATGTTGTGTCTAACATAATGTTAATGTTTTGTCTTTTCTAATCATGAGCTGCAGTTCACTTACCACTATTTTACCATTTTTGTCATTTACCTCTTTTTTGAGTATTATTTTAATATTATTTGTGTAAAATACTCTTTTTATTTATTTATTTATTTATTTATAATTTATTATCATTTTATGATGGAATATTACAATTGTAATATTTCATATGGTTTAATCATTTTATTAAAAGAAGAATTATTATATCATAATAATTATAATTTTTTTTATAATTTGTGTATTTTGTAGTTTAAATAAATAAGAATTAAAATGAAATTAACTTTTTTTTTTTTTTTAATAAAATTCTTATTTTAGAGTCATATTGATATACATTTACAAAGATTTGAGTTTATATCTCAGAATTTGGAATTCAGATTTTTTTTTTCTTGCAAATCTCAAAATTGCGAGGTTTCAGTAAAAGAAAAATTGTAAGAAAATCAAAATTATGAGTTATAAACTCTTTTTTTCACTCTAAATTATGAGACGTTAAGTCAGAACTGTCAAATAATTGTGAGGAAGAAAATCTGAATTATGAAATAAAGTCACAACTATCTTTTTATAATATGTGGTGGAAACAAAAATGAAAAACAGAATTGCAAGATGTAAACTTCAAAATTCAGAGAAAGTCAGAATTGCGAGATAAATTGAGCGAACAAGCTTCCGTAGACTATTTATAGTCTATTTATTTTTTGTGATATTTAACAGCATTACAGATGCATTACATGCAGCTTAACTAGTTTCATTACTCTAATCGCTGCATCTGTGTGGCTGGTAATGATGGTACAGTTGCTATGACAACAGCATTATCTGTTTGGTTGCAAAGAAGCATAGTGCCCTCTGTTCTCTCCTGAACGTCATGTTTGTCTTGACTCTGCTTAATGGACGGAGAAAGAGCATTATGTCCAGAGCACTCAACAGTAAACGGGCCGTTATAACCACTCTCACACTCCCGCTGTGCACCATTCTGTCTCTCATGCCCTTTTAAACAGTTTTAAAATAGCTCTTAGCGGGTGAATCTCATGTCTGGATCGTATTTCAAAAAAATGCATTGTCCTTACAGTAAAACTTTGTAAGTTTGTACTTTAGTTTTCAGCACGTAGTTGAAGCATGCAAATTCCCCCCTGACCTTTGACCTGTGTTGCAGGTGTGTGATGAACGGAGACTCAGGTGCAGGGGTGGTGACGGCCCCCCCGCCCACCAACCCCCCTCATAAGGAGCGTTACTTCGACCGTGTGGATGAAAGCAGCCCGGAGTACCAGAGAGAGAGGAACATGGCGCCGGACCTGCGTCAGGACTTCAACATGATGGAGCAACGCAAGAGAGTCTCCATGATCCTACAGAGTCCAGTGAGAACACAACACACACACACACACACATTTAGATGAATATTCTGATAACACTTGAGCACGTACACTACTGGTCAAAATTGGAATAATTACTATTTTTACAATTATTTTATTTTATTTTATTTTATTTTATTTTATTTTATGTTATTTATTTATTTAAAGTCTCTTCTGCTCACCAAGGCTGCATTTATTTGATTAATTATAAAATATTATTACAATGTACAATAGTTTTTTTTTATGGAAGCCTATTTCCGCCACTGGAAAAAAAAAAAATTAAAAAGGTAAATGTGACTTTTTATCTCACAATTCTGACTTTTTTCTCAGTCAAAATTGCAGGATATAAACTCGGAATTTCTGACTTTTTTTTTCTTCAGAATTGTGAGATATAAACTCGCAATTGTGAGTTATAAAGTCCAGTTGTGAGGAGAAAAAAATACTGATATGTTCACAGAATTTATTTCTCATAACTGCAAGTTTATAACTTGCAATTGTGTTTATATCTCAGTTCTGAGAAAAAAAAAGTCAGAATTGCGAGTTTATATGATTTAAACTTAAAATTGCAAGGAAAAAAAATCTGAATTGTGAATAAAAAAAAAAAAAAAATTTACCTTTTTTTTTTTTTTTTTTTTTTTTTTTTTTTCTTCAGTGGCGGAAATGGGCTTTTTAAAAAAAACAGCTATTTTACGTTGTATGATAAAAGTGTGAAAAAATGTCAGAATTGCGAGTTTGGATCACGTAATTCTGAGAAAAAAAAAGTCGAATTGTTGATTAAGAAGTTGCAATAAAAAAATTTTTTTTATTTTTTATTTAGTGGCGGAAACGGGCTTCCATAGTTTTCACTGTAAATATCTGTTAAAATGTAATTTATTCCTGTGATCAAAGCTGAATTTTCAGCATCATTACTCCAGTCATTAATCTAAAGAATTTTTTCTAATATGCTTTCGAAACCAAGACACACTACCATTCAAAAGTTTAGGGTAATTATGTAAAAAAAAAAAAAATAATAATAATTAAATAAATAAATAAATACTATTCACAAAGGATGAATTAAATAGATCAAAAGTGACAGTAAAGACATTTATAATGTTACCGAATATTTTTTTCAAATAAATTTTATTTTATTTTACTTTATCAAAAGAATTCCTGGAAAATAAAATGTATCACAGTTTCCACAAAAGTATTGTGCAGCACAACTGTTTTTAACCTTGATAATAATCAGAAATATGTCTTGAGCAGCAAATCAGCATATTAGAATGATTTCTGAAGGATCATGTGACACTGAAGACTGGAGTAATGATGCTGAAAATTCAGCTTTGAAGAGAGAAATAAATTACATTTTACAATATGTTTACATAAAAAAAAAATTATTTTAAATAGTAATAATACTTCATTTTTTTTAGTGTATTTTTGATCAAATTAATGTGGCCTTGGTGAGCAGAAGAGATTGCTTTCATAAACATCAACAGTTCTATTTATCCTGAATTTTTGAATGTATAAGAATATGGATTTAATTTGTTCTTGAAACTGATATTTTTGGTTAATCTCACAATAATACCAATATTAAGAAAGTAAATGATAATTTTAGATTTCATATAGTCTAAAATTCACTTATGTTTATGAATAATCATTAGAAGATTTTTGTTTTTCTAATAACGTATGTGTCTTCTGATTGAAACACAGTCTCTGGATTAAATGTCTGAGTCTGTGTTGATGACAGTTCATTCTGCTCTCGATAATCCCCCTCGTGACCGACATCTCAATATGCCCGGCGATCATATGTCCGACTGCATGTGTGGATATACAGAAGGGATTCTGTTTATACAAGCAGACAGTCGCAGAAAGAATAAAGATGTCTTTATCTGGGCAGGAATCAAGGGAGAGACAGAGAGGCAGCTGATATTTACCACTTATTTACTCTTCATGTACTCAGTGCTTGAAAGAATGAGAGAAACCAGCACTTCTCATACATTTCAGGCCAAATACCATCGTTGATTAAGCACCACTTTCAGTATTTCACAGCATTGAGCAAGTCTCTTTGAATGCAAGTATTACCCTGATGAGTAATGTTTAAATTAATTAAATAACAATATTATTTGTTTATTTTTTAAATATCAAAATAGAAAAAAAATATATTTATCATGCAGGATGATTCTCTCTTTCTATTCTGAATATATTTTAGTATTTTATAGATAGATATACACAAGTTATTTTTACTACTTGAAGTCTTGAGATTCCAGGTACCATAGAATATTTTATTTATTTATTTATTTTTTTTTATGGTTTATGAGCCAAATGATGAGAAAGTCACTGGTATGTGTGTTTCGTTCAGACTCCAGATGCCGGCCTGTAGAAAGTGTTTCATGTTCTTGTTAACATACACTCATAAATTATTAACAGTGCTTGACAGTGCCAGCCTGTGCCATTATCACTCTCTTTTTCTCCAGTGAGGGGTTTGTTCTGTGTTCAGCATGTTGCTGTAACGTTAGTTGCACTTTAGTATTGACTTAAGAGCTCTTACACAGTAGATAGCAGTATTTTGTCCAGCTAGTGGTCTTTGCAGTCGAAAGTAATTAGTAATTCTAATGCAATAGTAAGGATTTAAGGAACAAAACATCAAGCAGCTTTATTACATTTCATGAAGTTTGTGCCATAGGCGCAAATGTTTCCTCAAATGATGAGTCATGTCTAGAATGTGACTCTATTGACTTGGTAACCACCTAACAACACCCTAGCAACTGCATAGTTCTAGTTGTAATTGTGTGTTTTCTGTTTCAGGCGTTCTGTGATGAGCTGGAGTCTCTGATCCAGGATCAGATGAAGAAGGGGAAAAATCCCACTAGTTTGCTTGCGCTGCAGCAGATCGCTGACTTTATGACCACCAGTGTCCCCACCATGTACCCCGCTGCCCCGCAGGGAGGCATGGCAGCCCTCAACATGAGTGAGTGTGGGACTGTTTTTAATATATTTTTAAGTATGTTTTTATGTATTTTTTGGTTCTTTTTTTTATATTTCATTTTATTGTAATTTAAGTTTTAGTAGTTAAGGTAAGCTAAATAAGAAATGTTACATTGGCAACTAAAATAAAATGTTAAATTTATTTTTTTATTTATGTATGTATTTATTTAGTTTTAATAAATTGTAAAACGGCACTAAAGTAATTGAAATTAGTTTTACATTTTAATCTTAATTTCAGTTATTAGGGCCCGAGCCCTATTGTTTTTCTTAGGATTTTTAGGGCCCGAGCCCTGAAAGGGCGAGCCCTGAAAAGGCGTTGCAATTATGGCGAGAAATGGGAAACAGGAAATGGCTAATAACTACTGCACACATTGCCTGATTCGGATGAAACTTCAGCGGTTTGTTCATTCTATCATGCCGATCACATAGATGTGACTATTAGGAGTCAAAGTTATAGCGCCACCAACTGGCAACAGGAAGTGTGTCTCTTTTAAAAGTGCTTTGATATCACATGGTTATTTTTACCCGATTTGCTTCAAACTTCATCAGAATAATGTCAAAACACGGCCAATGAGAATCTGTAAGGGGGTCGTTGATACATTAAATGCTGTTGCCATGACAACGTGTCAAACTTTAACATTTGTTTCCTGTGCTTTTGGGGCACTTAATAAGCTTAGATTTCATGAAACTCAACACACACATCAGTTTTAATGATAGTTAGACACTGGCAAAGGCTCATAAATGGGCGTGGAGGAGGCGCTCTATAGCGCCACCTTTTGTCAAAAGTGGGGGGGTTAGTTTAAGCTACAGACACCAAACTCAGGATGTATATTGTTCTCATCAAGCCTGACAACTTTCTAATTTACATCCATTAGCTGCGACCAACAGGAAGTCTGCTATTTTGATTTGAATGTGGATTTTTGGAAAAATATAGCTGTGAATGAATGAATACTACTCCTACAAAAAACAATGAATTTACACCAAAGTTTGTCAACATGATGCCAACATACTGAAGATGTTAAATTGTGAGCGGATTTGGGATATCTTAAATGGTTGATTTAAGATGATTTATTAAATTAGCAGCAAAAAACATAACCATAACTTTAAAATGCAGCAACCAAACACTTCAAAAATTTTTACATACATAGAACTAGTCATTCTGAGAAATAAATGCTTACTTCCATCGATATAAAATAGTCTACAAAAAATAGAAAATTAAAAAACTATTCAAAATCTGCTCTCAATCTAACTCTCTCACTCTAACTCTGTGTCGGGGGATGTGTGGAAGTCTGTGTATGTGTGCCTGTAGTGTGACTGAGGTAGTTGAGTGGCTGTGTGTGTGTGTGACAGAGAGAGAGAGAGAGAGTGCATTTAAAATGCATTATCCTAACTCTTCACAACTTTTTTACATATGAAAAACAAGTCATTCTTAGGAAATATGTTTATCATGTTTTCAGAGACCGCAGAAACATTTAAAATATCACACTTGTAAACTAGCAGATGAAGACTGTAATACCAAGGATGAACACAAGATGACCTCATAGGATAAAGAATCTTTTTCAGCTCATTCTCAGTTTATCAGAATGATTTAAAAGCACTTTGCTTTTAACCCTTCATTGCTGTAACCCTTCAATGCAAACTGGTACAGGGTTACTGTCAATGCATGTGCCCACCGGGCACCGTTTTTCTGATGGCACCAGGGTTGCAGATGCGCTGGCGGCGAGTGCCCGCCATCGCTGCTTGCAGCTATATTTTATTATTTTTATTCTTATTATTTTTTGGGGGTTTTGGGCCCTTAACATGCTCAAAAACTC
This sequence comes from Labeo rohita, assembly GCF_022985175.1. Taxonomy (NCBI): domain Eukaryota; kingdom Metazoa; phylum Chordata; class Actinopteri; order Cypriniformes; family Cyprinidae; genus Labeo; species Labeo rohita. Next base: position 29,330,453 of record NC_066889.1, read on the forward strand.
TTGAAAATTGGCACACACCTTGGAATCTGCGGCCATTAGGGCCGGACAGAGACTGGTACACGGGTGTGGCAAGGGGACTCTACAGCGCCCCCTGGAATTTGAAGGGTCATATATCACACAAACTTGCACTTACACAAATGAAACTCAGTACACATATAGAACTCATCAATCTGAACAACTTTCGCTCTCTACGGCATTAGCTAATCCCAACAGGAAGTTGGTTATTCTGGGTTTTGTCAAAAACGCATGCTCTGGAATTTGATATACTAGTCCTAGGTTTTTTACCCAATTGCCACCAAACCTGGTCAACCTAATCTGAAGACATATGGGATGAAAAATTGTGAGGGGATTTTTGATATCTCGAACGGTTTGGCCGTGGCGAGGCGTTGAAATTATGGCGAGAAATGAGAAACAGAAAATGGCTAATAACTGTTGCACACATTGTCTGATTCGGATGAAACTTCAGAGGTTTGTTCGTTGTGTGATCCCGATCACATAGATGTGACTATTAGGAGTTAAAGTTATAGTGCCACCAACTGGCAACAGGAAGTGTGTCTCTTTTAAAAGTGCTTTGATATCACATGGTTATTTTTACCCGATTTGCTTCAAACTTCATCAGAATAATGTCAAAACACGGCCGATGAGAATCTGTAAAGGGGTCGTTGATGCATTAAATGTTGTTGTCATGGCAACGTGTCAAACTTTAACATTTGTTTCCTGTGTTTTTGGGGCACTTAATAAGCTTAGATTTTCATGAAACTCAACACACACATCAGTATTAATGATAGTTAGACACTGGCAAAGGCTCATCAATGGGCATGGACGAGGTGCTCTATAGCGCCACCTTTTGTCAAAAGTGGGGGGGTTAGTTTAAGCTACAGACACCAAACTCGGTATGTATATTGGTCTCATCAAGCCAGACAACTTTCTAATTTACACCCATTAGCTGCGACCAACAGGAAGTCTGCTATTTTGATTTGAATGTGGATTTTTGGAAAAATCAGGCTATAAATAAATTAATACTCCTCCAAGCAGGAATAAGTAGTTCACACCAAACTTTGTCAACATGATGCCAACATACTGAAGATGTTAAGTTGTGAGTGGATTTGGGATATCTTGAACGGTTGATTTATGGTGATTTATTAAATTAGCAGTAAAACAAACATGAGCGTAATTTTAAAATGCAGCATCCAAACACTTCAAAAATTTTTACATACATAGAACTAGTCATTCTGAGAAATAAATGCTTACTTCCATCGATATAATATAGTCTACAAAAAATAGAAAATTAAAAAACTATTCAACATCTGCTCTCACTCTAACTCTGTGTCGGGGGATGGGCTTAAGTCTGTGTATGTGTGTGTGTAAGTGTGACTGAGGTAGTTGAGTGGCTGTGTGTGTGTGTGACAGAGAGGAGAGAGAGAGAGCATTTAAGATGAATTATCCTAACTCTTTACAACTTTTTTTACATATGAAAAACAAGTAATTCTTAGGAAATATGTTTATCATGTTTTCAGAGACCGCAAAAACATTTGAAATATCACACTTCTAAACTGGCAGATGAAGACTGTAATACCAAGGATGAACACAAGATGACCTCATAGGATAAGGAATCTTTTTCAGCTCATTCTCAGTGTACCAGAATGACTTTGCACTTTGCTTTTAACCCTTTCATTGCTGTGACCCTTCAATCCAAACTGGTACAGGGTTACTGTCAATGCATGTGCCCGCTGGGCACCGTTTTTCTGATGGCACCAGGGTTGCGGATGCGCTGGCGGCGAGGGCCCGTCATTGCTGCTTGCAGCTATATTTTTGTTTTTATTTTTGTATTATTTTTTTGTCTTGTTTAAAAAATACATATATTTGTATAGTTATTTATTTATTAGTTATTTTAGTACTTTAACTTTTTACATTTTATTTGATTTAACATTTAAGCTAAACATTTAAACTCATAAAAAATAAATAAATAAATAAATAAAATTTTTTATTTTGTTTATTTAAAATAAAAAATATAAAAAAAAAAAAAACAACACAAAACATACATACACTTTACAGCAGGGTTATTAATTAAAATAAAATATTTAAACTTTACATTTTTTTATTTTATTTATTTTATTATTATTATATTTTTATATTTTATTATTTTATTATTTTTTTTTTTTTGTTTGTTTTTTTTTGTGTTTGTGTGTGTGTTAAATATTGAATGTTGAAATAGCAACGGAAATGTGTTTCTGTTTAGGTTTGGGGATGGTGACTCCAGTGAATGATTTGAGGGGTTCAGACTCCATTGCTTATGAGAAAGGAGAGAAACTTTTGCGCTGTAAACTCGCTGCGTTTTACCGACTGGCCGACCTTTTCGGCTGGTCTCAGCTCATCTACAACCACCTGACGGTGAGCATGTCACCAATATATATGACACAACTCTGCAGGACATTTTAGGCGTTTCAGTCAAACCTTTCTTTGAATTTCAGTCAAACCTTTCTTTCTCTGTCTCCTCAGGTCCGGCTGAACTCTGAACAGGAGCGTTTTCTGATTGTCCCTTTCGGGCTTCTGTACAGTGAAGTCACTGCGTCCAGTTTGGTAACCTTGCCTTTGTTTTTCTCTGCCCTCTGGTCATCAGACTATAAATTCTGACAGATGTTATCATGCTTGTTACTTCTTGGAGGTAAATATTTGTATTTAGCAGCATTGTTTGTGTCCTCAGGTGAAGATTAACCTGCAGGGGGAGATTGTAGACAGAGGCAGCACTAATTTGGGTGTAAATCAGGCTGGATTCACTCTTCACTCCGCCATCTACGCTGCTCGACCGGACATCAAGTGCATAGTGCACATTCACACGCCCGCTGGCGCCGCGGTATGAATTTATTAATAAACAACTATTAATATATATCAATAATTAATTAATTATTAATTACAATATTTAATTACTATAAAATTAAACGAGATATGGTGTAAAATGTATTTATTTGAGACCAAAGAAAAATTGTTCACATTTTATTCATTTTTATTTGCTGATTGCAACATTTTGTCTGCTATTAAATTTTAAGGTGCATTGTGTGTCTCATTTTAATTTAATAAACATAAATGAATAAATATGTGAATAAAACTACAGTAAAATAGCGCAACATATTTATTCATGAATTAAAATAAAAATGATAAAAATAAAATAAATATGAGAGCACAGTCGTGCAAAATGTTGATAAATTAGTTTAAAAAAATGTATGACCAAATGAAAAATTACACACGCCATTTTTTTTTTTTTTTTTTTTTTTTTTTTTATATATATATACAGATTACAAAATTTAATGTTGTATTTAATAATTTAATTTTGTCCACAATTGTATTTTGAGGTGCATTTCGTGTCTCGTTCAGTTTCATTTCAGTGCACATGAATTAATAAATTGATGAATAAAAATATAGAGAATTGACAGCATAAACAGTGTGAAATGAACTTATTAATGAAAGTTCATTAAAATAAAATGAGACACAAAATGAACCTTGAAATATAGTAGCAGATAAAATTCATTTATGGAATATATTAAATGTTGTTGTGAAATTAAAAAGAAATGAGAGCATAAATAGTTTCAATGAATTAACATTTGAAAGTATTTATGCTCTCATTCATTTAGTCATGAATTTATTAAAGCTTATTAAAATGAAATGATGCACAAATGCACCTACAATATAATAAGATCATAAATGTTGCAACTAAATAATTTTAGCATTTTTTTAATGCAAAATAATGCATTTAATTAGTTTTATATATATTAAGCATATAAATTATTGGCCTCCAGGTGTCTGCTATGAAGTGTGGTCTGCTGCCCATTTCACCCGAGGCTCTGTCGCTGGGCGAGGTGGCGTACCACGATTACCACGGTATCCTGGTGGATGAGGAGGAGAACGTCCTCATACAAAAGAACCTGGGTCCCAAGAGCAAGGTACCATATTTATACGCATACATTAAGAAGTTATAGCACTTTATGATGAACTTCTGGCTTCAGGTTTATCTGGTTTTATGTTGTGTAAATTTGTGCACTGAAATCACACTCAGCTTATACAATTCCAGAAAGTGACAAATGCAATAAATTTGTCCAAAACAATTATATATATAGTGCCTATAAAGCTACAAATAAAAGGTCTAAGCACTGATTTTATAATGAAAAAAGAAATGATTGCATATACAATATGTTGAATTGGAATATGTGATTTATTTTGTTGTTTTTTATGGTCACACTTTATTTTAAGGTCGTGAATAATAAACCATTAACTACGACTTTTGCCTTAATAAACTCTTAATTTACTGCTTATTAACAGTTAGTAAGGTATTAAGTTTATTAAGTTCAGGTATTGGGTAGGATTTGGGATGTAGAAAATGTTCATGCAGAATATGTGCTTTATAAGTACTAATAAATAGCCAGTATGTTAATAATAAGCATGCTAATAATCAACTAGTTAATAGTGATAATTGTTCCCTATACTAAAGTGTTACCTTTTTTTGTTAAGGTTTCATTGACTGGAAAGTGTATTTTATTAGACAGCGGTTTTATTCTGAAATATCCGTTTTTAAAAATGTTTCCTCTTGGAAAATGATAGGCTTTCTGTCAAATATCAAATTGGAAGAGTTTATCTAACTTTTTCTAACATTTTTCATGCAATTCATTGAAGTATCAATGTTATTATGATTATTTTAACTTGTATTGCTCTGAGTTTGCCATTAACACAGCATTTGTTGCTGCTATGGTGGTAAATAATTCAATTAATAATTGTTTGTATGTTCAGGTTCTGATTTTGAGGAATCACGGTCTGGTGTCTGTTGGAGAAACAGTCGAAGAGGCGTTTTACTATATTCACAACCTGGTCACAGCCTGTGAGATTCAGGTAACCGTCATTTTACAACTTTTAATTTGAGAAAATTTTAATGTGTTTCCAGTAGTATTTAAACCCCCTGTCAAGCCAGAAATATGAAATAATAGTAGGATAAATCTATGTTTTGAAAACAGTTTTTTAAAATGGAACAGTTTATTTTAAACCTATAAAAAGTTTATTTTTTATTTTTTATTTTTTTTGAGTATGATATTTAACAGATCAGGCTTTTATGGCTCATGTAGTCTAATAAAGTGAGAATATGGAGGAAAACGCAGCTCAGTTTTATTGAGAGACTCAAAAATATACAGCACGAGCTGAAGATGGACATTTGTACAATTATACTAAAAGACCTTTTACTTGATTAAAAAGTCCAAAATATCAGTCCTATGAACAGAAGGCACTTACTTTATGCTCTCTGGTCTGAAATTGCAGGTGCGCACCCTCGCCAGTGCAGGTGGTCCTGACAACCTGGTTATGTTGGACCCACTCAAGTATAAATCCCGCCCACGCCACCTCGAGCAAGTTGGAGACGGGTCGAGCTCGCACCCGAAGTGGCAGATCGGGGAGCAGGAGTTTGAGGCCTTGATGAGGATGCTGGATAATCTGGTAGGCCAGGAATCAAACTCTTCTTTGTTTCCTCTTTTTTTTTTTTTTTTTTTTGACCCAACACATGACTCTGAGTATCTCTTTTCGCAGGGCTACAGGACTGGTTATCCGTACCGTTGCCCGGCGCTGCGCGATAAAGCTAAAAAGTACAGTGACGTTGAGATTCCCCCTTCAGCCACGGGCTACTCATACGCAGAGGACAGTGACTCGGGTGCGCGCTCCCCGTTAAAGCACAGCTTTCAGCGGCAGCAGCGGGACAAGACCCGCTGGCTAGCCGCCGGGCGGCCTGACGAAACGGCAGAAGAGGGGCAGGACGGCAGCGGTAGCCCCAAGGCGAAGACTAAGGTGTGGACGAACATAACACACGATCACGTGAAACCCTTGCTGCAGTCTCTCTCGTCCGGTGTCTGCGTGCCAAGCTGTATTACCAACTGCTTGGTCTGTGCCAACCTTATTGTTCATAGTTTAGAAACGTACTGCTACAGAGCTAGAGCGGGCAGCTGGATAGCACCCCGACACCAGGGCATAAAAACACACTTACCCGAGTGGTTTTGGGTGTGTTTGCTGTTTCATAACTGTAGAGTTGTTTCCTTTTGCAGATATAGCTTTTTCGCTCTACGGCGCTTTGGGTGACTGATTTTATTTCCTCTGACTTCCTCTGAAGGCAAAACACCACAGATGAATAGGGTAAAAAATGTAACTAATATATGCCACCTTACAGGGTTATTATAGTTGGATAAAACTAAAACCATGTTTAAAATATAAAATGTGACCCTGGACCACAAAACCAGTCTTAAGTAGGAACAGGTAAATTTGTAGCAATAACCAAAAATACATTGTATGGGTCAAAATGAACGATTTTTCTTTTATGCCAAAAGTCATTAGGATTTTAAGTAAAGATCATGTTCCATGAAGATATTTTGTAAATTTCCTAAGGTAAATGTATCAAAACTTAATTTTTTATTAGTAATATGTATTGCTAAGAACTTTATTTGGACAACTTTAAAGGCATTTTTTGTTTGTTTTTTTTTTTAATTTCAGCTAGTCACCGAGGTAACATTTCTTATTTGTATTCATTTTTACTTTTTGTATCTAAAACAAAATAAAATAAAATAAAATAAATTAATAAAATAAAAAATTATATAAAAATATATATATTAACATATTTCAAAACTAAAGCTAAAAAAAATGACAAAAACACACAACACAATTACTAAACTTACAGAAAATAAAAAAAAATAATAATTCAAGTATTAATAAAAACAGTAATAAATAAAACATCCACTAATTTTCCAACTTCCGCAATTGATTAGGTTAAGAATTGCAAGCTTACAATTTTTCTGAAATGTTTTTTTCAAATGTGCAATTGATAAATGCACTCATTTGCATACACAGAAAACTGATTATTGGATAAAGCCAGGTTTCATTTTGTTGACATGTTATAATTACAGAGGATTTTGGATTTCCCTTTTCACTCTATAAATAGGAAAATACTATCAACAGCCAGAAAAATTCAAATTTATTTTATTAAGAATAAAATGCTATATAAATCAGGGCAAATTATATATGAACCCCTCAGTAAAAATGTTCAGAATATAAATAGGAATAAACCTGTTAAGTTTAGTATAAGTGACACTGAAGTAGAAAAAACTATATATGTATGTATGTATTTAGGAGTAAAATGTTTTATAAATCAGTGTGGATGATGTATGAACAAATCCCTCAAACCTTCTGAATGTATATAGGAATAACATTGCCAAATAAAAGTTTGGTGTATGTAAGTGCTGCTGAAGTGGAGAAAAAACTTTAAAAGATGTACTAAAACATACGGAAAATGAGCTATTTGAGCTAGACGTGCAAAGGGAAATAAAATAAACACTTGTGTATTTTGAAATAGTTTCGTTCCTCTGCTCTGAAACGGCATGTTATGAAAAACCAAATAGCCCAAAATCTCAATATTGACCAATGCATGAAAAAACAAAACAGTTTTTTTGTCTGTAGTGTTTTGCCTTAAGATTTACACTGGGTTTGATCGCTTGATTGCTGATTTACCTCAACTAACCTATAACTCTTAACTATCTTTTCTGTTCTGCGACAAAGAAAATTTCTCCATTGCTTCCTGAAATCTCCTTTTAACAGTTTGCTATGTCAATCACAGTGGCAAACTCCTCCCCCTCCCTTGCGATTGGTCGAAGGGGTGTCAGGGTTCTTTCCGGCTGCTCAGTGCATGCTGTGTTGCATGATTTATCAGATGCATTGTGGATCGTCTCCTGGACGACCAGGAGGGTGTGGCATGTGCGCAAAGTGGGTGTGGCTACTACTTACTGCTGCTTGGGGATTTTCCTCCCGTTTCTGTTGTTGTTGTTTTCAGTTATTGCTTTATTTCGCACCTTTTGTGACTGTTTGTGTTTTTAATGGAGCATTTGCTCCATTTGAACAGTTTCTTCAGAGCTTTTTAAAATAAGTAACTGTCACAGGAATCCTTGAAGAGAGCCATTTGTGTGGCTAATGTACTTCGTTTGCACTTAGATGGAGCATATAAGATCGCTAAGATACTTCTCTACAGTAGAAGACTTATGGTATAAACATTTATGGTTTTTAAATGCCTTTTTGCTTCAGGAGAAAGTGCTCTTTAGCTAAAGAGCAGTCTCCATGATTCCATTCCAAAACTCACATTATAGAATATATGAAATTATATGTGCACAGAGACAAGCAAATCTTTATCTTTATATATTTTAAGGCAACCAAGGAATTCTGGGAATATCAGAAATAGCAGGTTTTTGCTGCTTATATTTATGGAGTCGTGGCTTGCCGTTTGATGACTCCATGTTCTTTCCTTGAACTGCTTTAAAACATTTTTGTTTGCTTTTTAATTTGTCTCTTCTATTATTATGAGTTTCCTTTACCCCCCCCGAATTGGATTTACCTTTTCCTGAACTCTTCCCAAGCATGAGTGTATTTTAACTTTCAAATATCAAAATCACCCAAAAAAAGGAAAAAACATTGGTTCATGAGTGGTTGTTAACTCTCCGAACGATTGTCTCTAGTTGGGGGAGAGCGTGTTGTGTTGTGGGGCTCTAAACGTGATCAGTGAGTATTTCATGTTTACGTGTTCATCCCATGTGCCCCGTTTCTCCAGCGCCCATACGGAAACCCTTCCTCATGACTTTTGGTTCCGTGCTGAAAGCATTGATTTTTATTTTGGTAAAAGCAAGTAACTCATTGGCTACTCATGCTATTCTTACCCAGGCCAAACGCTAACTATCTTTGCTTCAAAAATATTCAGCACTTGCTGTTCATCAAAGCATCTTTATTTGAAATTTAAAGTCCATTAATTTCATAATCCAGAGCTGTTAGAGTAAATCTCTCAAACTTTAAGCTGAAACTTCACGAACTGAAGTTTATCTTTTACTTGTGTGTTTTAAGAAAAGTTGGGCGTAATTCTGTCCTTCCTTACAGAGTCTGTGTGTGTGTGTGTGTGTGTGTGTTTGTTTGTTTGTTTGTGAGAGAGTGTCTGTTTTCTCCCTTTCTCACTGTGTGTGTTCAGGGTTTGACATTAATCTCAGAAACTTGACTGTCAGACAAGCACAATTTAACATTTTCTGTTGCTAATACTTTTGACCAACCCTTTAGTATTAAATTTGCATGTGTGCACATTCTCAAAGCTTTTCTGAATAATGTGTAATAATGACATGATGCCTTAATATATTTGTCTAACTTCAACATTTTTGTTTGCTCAGGTTTTTTGATTAGTTGTTTAGTTGCAAATTGTATCATACTTAGTTGTGTAATCTCCAGTCAAGTGAAGTTTATTGATATAGTGATTTTCACAATATACAGTCTCAAAAAAGTTGCAGTATTAATGTCTTAATTGCATCAATAAAAAGTCTTGCTTTATTCACTTGCAAATTGTATCAGTTTTAGTTGTGTGATCTAATAAGTCAAGTAAAATTTATTTAAACAGTGCTTTTCACAATGCACATTGTCTCAAAGCAGCTTTACCGAATTAATGTCTTAAATAGTCCAACATTTAGCATACTTGTCTAACGCTTTCAGTTGTCCAGGTTTGTTTTTGTGCTTGTCTTGGACAGCATTAATGTTGAACCCTTTGTGTGTGTGGTCCTGAAGGGATTTTCTGGCTGTCCACTCACGCCTCCGTCCACTGCCTAAACACAAGAACAGCTTCTGCCTCACCACCCCACCTCACACCTGCCTCCCTCGTGGTCTATCATCCTCTTAAATCTTCTGTTTTTCTCTGTCTGTGCTATTTTCTTTCTTTTCTTTTTAGCCTTTTCTGTCCTTACTATACGCCCGACGGCAGTATCAATGATGATGACGGCCAAGGCTGCCATGGCACTGATGTTAAAATAAAGTTTACAGAGTTGTGTTATGTTTATATACGTTTATAATCAAAATTATTCTGGTAAATGTCAATGTATGCAGATTCCAAGTGGTATAATGTGATAATTTATTGGTACTAGATTGAGTTATTTTTTAAGTAATTCAAATAATTTTGAATTTTTTGAATTTAGAATTCTTGTGCTTTATAGTGATGCACAAGAAGTTTCAAATTTTCAAATGTACATCATCATTGGTTCGTTGCTCAGTGGACCATTATAATTGACCAATTATGTTTAAGATCTGCTTTTTTGTTTATTTGGTATTGTTTGAGAGGCATGATTTAAACTTTTTTTGTTAAATATATTTTTTATGTTTTTTCATTTGAAGTTTTCTTTAGTTTCGGCTTATTTGAATGGCTTTGCTTTAATAATTTCAGTGGACTAAGGAGGACAGTCTCCGACAGGCTGCTGTGGCCAATCAGTTTGTCCCGCTGAACACCAACCCCAAAGAAGTCCAAGAGATGCGCAACAAGGTCTGACTTTTTTTTTTTTTCATGTAGATTTATGACATTTGAATGTATTTAAAGGAATAGTTCACCCTAAAAATAAATATTTGCTGATAATATCACCCTTAGGTCATCTAGGATGTAGATGAGTTTGTTTCTTTAAAAGATTTGGAGAAATGTAGCATCGCTTGCTCACCAATGGATCCTCTGCAGTGAATGGGTGCTGTCAGAATGAGAGTCCAAACAGCTGATAATAACATCACAGTAATCCACAAGTAATCCACACCACTCCAGTCCATCAATTAATGTCTTCTAAAGCCAAAATCTGCATGTTTGTAAGAAACAAATCCATCATGAAGGTGTTTCTAACTTCAAAACCATTGCTTCTGGCTAACATACGGGTCCTCTATACATAATATTGCTTTCTCCAGTTAAAAAGTCACCTGGTCTGAATTAGGAGAGAAATATGCACAGATGATGCACCGTTTACAAGTCAAAACTTTTTCACTGAATCAATCCTTATTATGGATTATGGACTCGTTTTTTGGCTGTAAGCTGTTTGGACTCTCATTCTGACGGCACCCATTCACTGCAGAGGATCCATTGGTAAGCAAGTGATGCAATGCTGCATTTCTCCAAATCTGATAAAGAAATAAACTCATTTGCATCTTGGACAGCCTGAGGTTGAAGAGATTCTCAGCAAATTTTTATTTCTGAGTGAACTCTTTTTAATTGATTATTAAAAATGTCTTTGATCATATTTCTGTGGTCGTAGCTCCATAGTAACAGTGAACTTTATCTTCCTCAGATCCGTGAGCAGAATCTGCAGGACAAAAAGACGGCAGGTCCACAGTCGCAGGTGCTCACAGGTGCCGTGGTGGACCGTTCGTATGTCCAGGTGAGTCTTGCACACCTGCACACTTCTGTTCCTCCCGCTAGATCCGACATATTTTGTTCCCAGTATTTTTCCAGTGTGTGTAACCGTTGAATTGTGTCTTTTGACCCCAGAGAGTGACTATATGGCACGTAAGTAAACCACACGACCAGCAAGCCAGAGCTGTGTCCATTTTCTTTGGTTTTGATTGGTTTGCAGTGCCATGTTTGCCCTTTTTCTTTCATTTTTTGTTCAATTCATTGACTGTAATAGAAACTAAACAGGATGATACTGTTGTAGATATTTTTATAACACATGCAATATTAATTCTGCATGTCTCACGTGACATTGCCCTCCTGAGATACTAGCCAGACCAGTTGTGTTTGTATAACTAATGTATTACTATAGTGTTGAAAGTAATGAAGTAATTTTTAATTTAAAATTCATTTTTAGTAGTTCTGGAACTATTTCTCCTATATTTAAGCCAGTTTCTGCCATGGAATTTAAAAATGATAAAATAATATAATAAAATAATAACAATAAAAAAATAAATTAATTATTATTATTATTATTATTATTATTATTATTATTACTTATATTAACAATAATAATAATAATAATAATAATAATAACAATAAAGATACAATTTTTACAATTTGTTTCAGAACTTTTTTTTCTCACAATTGCACATTTATATCACACAAATTCAGTCTTTTCTTCCCAGAATTTTGAGGTTATATCCCACAATTGTAATCTTTAATCTGTTTGTATCTTGTGGTTCTGGCTTTGACTTGCAATTTACTTTTTTTTTTTTTTTTCTGAGAATCGCATGATAGAAACAAATTATAACGGAAAAAAAGTCTAAATTGTGAGATCAGAATATCGCATTTATCTTTTGTATTTTCATATTATCCCTTGGAGAAAAGAAAACAAGTTTCCAAAGAAAACACCACTGTCTTATATGCTTTAACATCCCATATTAACTAACACTAATAAAGTAGTTAGCTAACTTAAACACATAGTTTTAACAAAAGCATAAACCATTGCTTAATGGAAGATCTGTCTTGAAAGGTTTATTTGTTGTTGCTAAAAATCTATTTCTGTATGGAGGTTTAATCGAAGGAACCTCCTGTTAAGCTCTATTTAAAAAAGTATTGTTCAGAAGTGTGTTTGCTACTAACTATCAGATCATTCATCTAATCCACTCGAGTACAGCAACACAATTCCAAACCAAATCTTCAGGCCTTTGAATATGTTTTCAGCTGAATATTATTTACATACACACCTATTTCTCCTGACCATTCACATGGTCCTGTTGTTATTGTATGGGAGCAGCAGTATGAATCTGTGTGTGGTTTGACTAGCACACATATGTTTGGTTTCTGGTGTTGCAGTGCATGACTCTGAGCCATGAATTCACCGTTTCGCTCCAGCCTGCCCATACGCTTCTTTAGTAAATGCATTCTGCATGTCTGGAGCGTCTGTGTGTGCTTGAAAGTATGTGTGTGTGTGTTTGGGTCACGAGTGGGTGTGTGTTATAGCGCTGCATGTCAGTGTTATTTTAGTATCACTGAGATACTAAGATAGTTTATACATTGATATTTTGAGTTAGTTTAAATTTTTATGTTCCATATTCATTTTAATGTTATTTAAAGTTTTAGAAATTTATTTTTGCCATTTTTATAATTTTTTTTTTTTAATGTGCATGTTTTTTTTTAACAAAAAATGAAACAAGCAGAGAATAATTGTTCAGGATAAGATCAATAACATGCATTTAGAAAATATATGAAGAGGTGAATTTTCATTTTATGTTAACTTTAGGCCTGTGTGTGTGTTTGTGTGGCTTAGTTCTGGCTTGCATCGTTAGTGAGCGTGTAGGATTGTGTTTTGTGTGTGGTCAGTAATTGTGGTGGGCTTGTGCACTGCTCACCAGCTCTACTGTTACAGGACGCTCCTCTCTCTGACTGTACGGACTCTATTGATGGCATTGACCCTTCAGGGAGCTTTAGTCCCTCTAGGTCTATTCGAAAGGTACATCCTGCGATAAGTTTGAAAACATCAAACCACACGCAGTTTCAGCACTGAATCAGACAATAACATTCCGGGACTTCTGTAATTAAAAACACGAGCCATCAGTGATGAATTCAAAACTGTCATCAGCTGTCAGATTTTCTGTAAGATCTTTAATGTAGCAGATTGATCTGACAAAACATGACAAGGCAGCGAGGACTGAAAGTACCTTCTTAAGGTCCAGTTTTCCTATGTTTTGTTTTGGTTTGTCAACCACAGATGTATTTAAAACAAATTGAACATGTACTTTCAGTTTTCCCTCACAGCCTTGTTTTCCTTTGTGTTTCAATAACTGTACTCTAAGATCTATGCTTGGATTTTTAACTAAAATAACACCTGAATAACAATGTTTTTTTTATATAATAAAAGGTGAATGCAGATTTGAGTGGGATACTTGTATCAATAGCCAAGTTTCCAACCAGGTTTTTGCGATGTTTTGTGCATGTGCGTGATGACGTCATTCCTAAAAAATGAATTGTTGCAAGTTTTGGTGTATCGCAAAAAAATTGCCCTTGAGCTGTTTCCATGCATAATTTCCCCTATTGCGCAAATTACATAGGCTAGTAGCCTGTTCTTCATCTATTTGAAACAAAACTGTATTATATAGGCTATTATTTAATTGTGTAGGCCTACATAAAAAAAAAAAATTGTACTTAGGCCTATAGACTATTTAGATACTTGAGCATCAAGCAATATTCATAAACGGGTGCAGTTGTATTATTTTATTATTTTTCTGTTTAACTTTAATTAGACTGTATTGGAAATGGGAATGTTCATTTCAGTTATTTTATTTCTCCTAACCGACAACCGACGGTCGTTACGCCGTTAATCGTTAATCGACAAGATTATGTTGAATTGCAATTAAATTACATGGCTGTGACCCCTTTAAATTAACTAAATTTGTTTTCCATGGATTATTTTTATACATGCAAAAACAACAGAACGTAAGGATTCACATGGTCACATCACGTACCTGCAGCGCTTCTATGAACGGAGATAAACAGTAAACCCATAGACTATATAAAAGAAATAAATAGGCTTATATGCGAAATATATATACATTTTCTAAATAATTAATAAATTAACAAAATGAAAGAAAAAAACACTGTGCAATAAGTAGCGGCCTATATGCAGAATTTCGTTTCATTTTTGTGATGCGCTCTTTTAAAAAAAAAAAAAAAAAAAAAAAGCGCCATCCTGTTTGTTTCCTTTATTTTACAAAAGCACAATGTTTTGTTTTTGTATATGTACACAAATAAAATAATGTCTTACTCTTATATGACCACAACAGGAGCATTGTAAGTTGTTTCTGTTTTTATAAGGGGGGGGGATCAAGTGATTCAGCTTGTTTAAAAAAAAATCTCAACTTGACAACGCTGCCTGTTCATTGTTATAATAAAATAGTCAACTAAACATGTTGAAAAACCATGCTGTTTTACTTCCCCTCACTCTACAACAAATCCTTTAAATTTAACGGTAGAACAGAACTGACAACAAAATGAGAATGAAAATATAAGCTAACAAGCCAAAAATAAATGTTACATTTTGTACTTTAACAATTTTTTTTGACATTTGAACGATCGATATAGAATTTATGCAAAGTTAAACTAAAAAAGATTGTGTTGACACAACAGAAATTTTATCAATAAATGGCATGTTTTTTCACAAAAAAAATCCTTGGATGGAAAACTGGTTATTGTGTGTATTTTTGCATTAAAACAAACAGCCTTAAGTTCAGCCTGAACTCTTAATGGGTGACATTTACATGTTAAGTGTCCCACTTGTATTCACCTTTTTTGTAACATTTTAATACCACCTTTTGTAGGTTTGTTTTAAATACAGTTTTGTTGACTACAACTTTCAGCATGATAGCAGTGCTTGAACAGTTTTTTTTTTTTTTGTCCTCTTTTGCCCTGCAGGGGGAGCTAGTGACTGCATCTAAAGCCATCATTGAGAAGGAGTACCAACCGCGTGTCATCGTCAGTAAAACTGGACCAAACCCCTTTAACAAGCTCACAGACCAGGAGCTGGAGGAGTATCGCAAGGAAGTGGAGCTCAAGCAGAAAGGCACAGATGGTAAGAACACAAATAATGTCAAATCAATACGTTTTTCTTTGCAGGAACCAATACGGATGCCAGAAACATCCTGTTTTCAGATCTTTCTGACAAGGATCTACTTAGGAGTTTAAAAGTTAGAAGTTGAAACTAACTCGAATGATGTTGGTCTGAACAAAATAGACACAATGGGTTATTTTTATGTACTATATATATGTATATAGACATGCATGTTCAAATGTTTAGGGTCGGGTAAGATTAATGTTTTTAAAAGTCACCAAGGTTGCATTTATTTGATCAAAAATACAGTAAAATCTAATAAAAAATTAAAATAACTGATTTCTATGTGAATATATTGTAAAATGTAATTGATTGCTGTGATCAATTATGCAGAATTTTCAGCATAATTACTCCAGTCTTCAGTAGCCAGGTTTCCATCCAAGGTTTGTTAATGGAAAAAATATTTAGTGCTTCAAAAAAGTTTTACTGATATAGCTGATGGAAATGCAATTTATCAGTAAAATTTCTCATGTGTTGACAAAATCGTTTTTCATTTAACTTTAGCACAAAATTCTATATCGATAATTCAAATGTCGCAATAATCTGTTTGGAAACACTTTTTGTCGTGGTGTTGCTTACGTTAAAGTACCGTTTCTCTGTAAGTTCAAAGGCACATGAAATCATATTCATATTATTAAATAGTCTTTAAAATTATTTTATATATGGTAAGAAAAAGACGAGTTACCCTAGTACGTTGCAAATTAACATTTATTAATTTTGTACAAAAAGTACAAAATTTTACATTAATTTGTTTTGGCTTGTTGGCTTATATTTTCATTCTTGTTTTGTTCTCACTTCTGTTCTTCCATTAAATTTAAGGGCTTTATTGTGGAGTGAGGGAAAGTAAAATAGCATGGTTTTTCAATATGTTTGGCTGACTGTATTTTATTATGAACAGTCTGCATTGTCAAATTAGTAGTAGTGCTTAACTACACACCAGAGGCACTGGCATGATCACTTGATTTATTCATTTAATTTTTTTTTCCTCTATAAAAGTGAAAACAAATTATAATACTCTATTTGTGGTCATATGAGAGTAAGACATTATTCAAAACTATTTTAAATATTTCTTTTATTTGTGTACTTTCACAATAAAAACAAAACATTGTGCTTCTGTAAAATTAGGAAAACAAACAGGATGCCGCTTTCTCGAGCGCAAAACAAAAATGAAACGAGATTCTGCATATAGACCGCTACTTGTCGCACAGTTTTTTCTTTCATTTTGTTAATTTATTAATTATTCAGAAAAAAATATTTTGCATATAAACTTATTCATTTCTTTTATATAGTCTGTGCCTTATTACAATTTTTTTTTTTTTTTTTTTTTTCCGTTCGCAGAAGCACTGCACACACGTGATGTAAGCATGTGAATCCTCATGTTTAGTTGTTTATGCTGCTTTCTGTGTGTGTAAAATTAGTCCCTGGAAAACTAATTTAGGTATTTTAATAGTTCACAGTACGTAATTTATTTGTAATTTAACATAATCTTGCTGGTTAAAGGTTAATAATGTCTTAACAACCATCGGTTGTTGGTTAGGAGAAATAAAATAACTGAACAAGAAATGAACATTCCTTTTTCCAGTACAGTCTAATAACTAATAAAGTTAATCAGAAAAATAATAGAGACAGCAAATTTCACAAAGATTTTTAAAGCATATTCTCTTTGTTGATAACAAAAAACTGGATGGAAATTTGGATACTGTCACATGATCCTTCAGAAATCATTCTAATATGCTGATTTGTTGCTCAAGAAACATTTCTGACTATTATCAGTGTTACCAAATATTTTTATGGAAACTGATACATTTTAATTTTCAGGATTCTTTGATAAACAGAAAGTTCAAAAGGACAGCATTTAGAATGTAACGTTCTAAATGTCTTTGCAATCACTTTTGATCATTTTAATGCATCCTTGCCCAAAAAATAATTTATTTAAAAAAAAAAAAAACACTTAGTGACCTCAAACTTGAATGAGTGTATATATAATATATTTTATATTATAATAGTTTGAGCAATTGTATGAACCAAGTACTATAATGTAACCAAACAAACTCAGGGTGCACAAAATTTTGTTTTTTGTGCAAAGTTTTTGATTTATTGCACATGAATCCTGCACAGCCCAACAGCGCCCACCGCAGGTCAGCAGAGAAACTGTTATATTGCATTTAGCACAGGTTGAGGAGTCTGCCTCGGCCTCTGAAGGAGCCCAGACTCCAGAAGACACACCAACGCAGGAAAACAACGGTCCGCAAGCCACCGCGGCCCCGCCACCCTCCATAGTTCCCAGCCGCGGCACTGAATCGGGCCGTGCGTCTGGTCAGGACAGTCCTCCGGATCCTCCGGCATCCCCTCATAGGGAGTTTCACTCCGCGGTGCTGAAAGCTCTGGGCTGTGACACGGAGTCTGAGCATGACGGGCCGCCTGCAGGTACCACCTACCTGTGGAAGGCAACTCTTTTTGGGTTTATTCTGACTTTGCTGGGCTCTTTCTTTCTTTCTGTCTCTCGCTGTCCCTGGTTTCGAACTTTGGTGATCCAACACGCCTGTCTCTACCCGTCCCACCCTTCTCCAGCCAAATGTCCTGTCCCAAAACATCCTGCTTTGGATCTGTAAATAAAGACTGTGTAACCCTCGTCCACTCTTACAATCCTAATGCTGGACTGAAATCACCTGCGGGCTCCTCGCTGTCCTCTGAATTGGGATTTGCTACTCTTCTTGTTGGGGTGTATTTCTATATTCTTGTATTAATGAACTGTGGTGTCTCTAATGGACGTCTCTGAATCTAAACTGAGATTTGTGAGATCTGATAAATGTTGTTTCTGGGTTCTTCAGTGGTTTTTCTTTTCACTTTATAATGCAGATATGTGTTATTGTTATATTATATTATATTATATTATAATAATATACTGTTATAACATATGAAGAGTTTATTTGCAAAAACAGATAACTCAAGTTTTTTATTACATTTTTGTGTTAGTTGTATAATTTTTTTTTTTAGTTATTTTTAATTAAAATAACCCAATTGCTGAAAAAACATGATTTTTAGATCTGTTTTTGCAAATAAACTCTTCATATGATTTTCTATAAAATTGAAAGGAATCAAATTGATATATTTTAGTCAGACAAGTGTGTTTTTAATATCATTTAAAATACTATTATAGCTTTTTAAATATTTTAATTTTATTGTTAATTTTTATATTGTCCATTTTTAATTGTAAAGTTTAAATAATTTCGTTTGATAAAGTATTATTAATTTATTGCTATATTTTATTAATATTTAGATTTTTTTTTTTATATTATATATTTTACTAATTTATTAACATTTTTGTGGTGCTTTTAGTATCATTTTAATTTTTTTTTTTTTTTTTTTTTTTTTTTTGAATTGGTGTTTATTTTTACATTATTATTTATTTTCACTTTAATTTTAGTTAATGTTTTGGTAATGTAATGCTTTTGTCATTATTTATTTATTCATTCATTAATTTTAATCTCTTTTTATTTTTAGTTATTTTATTACATAAACATTAAACAAAAATGAGACATATTGGTTTGGCAACTAACTGAAAATAAGTCCACTATTGCCGATTTTATATGCTTTTGTCTACCAAAAGAGTGCATTACTCAGCTCAGTTTTACATGCATTTCACAGATTTTTCCCCCCATCAATCAATGTAAAAAGTGCACTGATTGCATGTGGGCGTTGGTATTATCCGTATGATGTCAGATCTGTGCATTTGAAAGGTTTTTAAATGCATGCTGGACTGTAATGATGCTTATTTTCTCTCTAGGTCAAACACAGGAGATTGAAGAGGAGAAGGTTCCCAGCGCCACCTGCACTCCTCCCAGCTCACCTGTGCGTGTGGAGGAAGGTACGTTCATCCGATCAGACGGCGTCTCTCTGAGCATGAGCCGGTTTTAGGTGGTTGATAACTGCAACGTAATGCCTATCGTCTGTCTTTGTTTGTTAATTAACATTTTTAGACATTTATTGCTGTTTGTAATAACAGACCAAAGGGAATCAGTATTGTTTTGTTTTTGTTTCCCCCCCAGAATTATATAACGGGTTCGTACGTAGTGCTTAAAGAATTTGACTTAAATTAAAATTTAAGGCCAGGAAAACAATTGAAAATAGCAATATTCTTGAAGAGGAACTTGAAAAGTGCTTTGAGTTATTAAGACAATGTATGTATGAAATAAGTGTTTAGGTTTGTTAATAAGCAAATATCTTTTTACACAAAATTAAAAAAACATATATTTTTTGCTTATTTCAGTTAATGTAAGAAAAAAAAAATGAAATAAGTAGTAGTAGTAGTACTGACACTGTTGAAGAGAAACGGATGAACCGACTCAATTGAGTCATTTACGCTGGAACCGCTCCGATTGATTCAACCCCGTGAATTCGATCAATTATTTCAAGCGATTCACTAGCAAAAACTAGATCAAATTAATCATTTTCAATTTCAACATCGCTTGTAACGATTTTAAAATACATTAATCAGTTAAACCATTGCGTCGCAAAATGATTCACTGATTTGAAGCAGTCCAGTTGGATTGCATATTGCGAATCATTTGTTTCAGATCGGAACGGTATCGTAGGAGCGGGTTCGTGTATCTTTTGGTTTAGATCGGATCTTCGTGATTCAGATCTGGATTTCTGAGTGATTTTCTTTTGCGAATCTTTTTTTTTTTCAGATTTTTTTTTTTTTTGTTTATTTGTTTGTTTTATATATATGTATATTTCTGTTGTTGTTGTTTTTTTTGTTGCTGTTTTGATTTCTTAGACTTTGAAAAAGAAGACATAAGTGAGATCTCTGATCGATTGAAGTCCTTGAAAATAAAAAAAAAAGTCATTTTACAGTGTCTGTACGAACCCTGTATAAAATTACCTGGCCTTATACTTTTACTGCGTTTTTGTAAAAATTAGTGCAGTGTTATCATAAACTTTAGCTGATTTAAAACCATTTCAATGAAAAATTAATGACAAACTCATAAAATCTTTATTTAATTTTTTTTTTTTTTTTTTTTTTTTTCCTTCTTCATTTTGTTTTTATTTTACCCTCTTGGTCTTTATTACTGTGGATTACACCCAGGGTAGGCATGCACCACCTTTTTGACCTTTTGTGATTTGATATCAATAATTAATGAGAATTATTTTAATAATTTTGATTAGTTAGTAGTATAATAATAAAATAAATTATTAGGCCAATATTATAAATCTATACTATATGCCTTTTATAAAAAAATTAAACAAAAAATAAAGTAAAATATGTTTAAATAAACATTTAAAAAATATATATATATTTTATTTTATTTATTTATTTAGTTTGGTAAGCATGATTTTTCTGACAAAATCATATGTTTTGCTTGTTTATCCAGTACTGATATGGTTGATTGGTAGTATATCAGGGCATCATAAATGCCAAATTCTTACTAAATTCAGGTGTAATCCGATCTGAGAAATGTCTTCTAAATCGCCTGTCTTAAATGTTCTCATTCACCCTTCATGCTCATTTCTCTGGGGTCTTTAAGAATGGCTCGGCAACCATTCTTTACTTCCGGTGGTCTGTGTCTCTTTTTACGGTTTCTGTTAATTTCTTTTTAATTTAACCCGGTGGCTGTGATTTGATCTGCATAGACATTCTCTCTCTACTTGTGCTTTTTCTTCTTCGTGGCTGCGTCAAAATCAGGAGATGGAAATGCAAAAGAGTACCTGTTACCATAGTAAGTACCTCACCCTCCCCACGCTTGAGTTTGCACGGCTTCACCTCACTCGGCTCACTCCTCTGCTGTCTAACTCTCATCTTCTGTCCTCGCTTTCCTCTGGGATTCGTTTGTTGTGAGGGATGATCTGCACCGGTCAGCTCCAGTACTGCGTTTCAAATAATGTAAAACTGCATTTGTGTTACCTTTAAAATGAATTTAAATTATATCTGTAATGTGGTTAAGACGTAATTAGTATAATTATTTAAGACTGGAGTTTGGTGAGATCATGCTAGCAACAAATCTCTCCCTAGAAACTTTTACGTTTTTCCACTTTTAACTTCTATAGCAATAACAATCAAGGATCTTATGCATTTTTAATGCAGTTTAGTATTGCTTCAGCAGAACAGGTAATGTATGAGTATTACGCTTTTGGTTTGGCTCTCCATTCAGACGCATAATGTTTAAAGATCTCTTTCTCTGTTTATGACTGTTGACGTGTGGTTTGTTCATCTCTGTAGATATCAGATAGTAGTGAACATTATGTATGTCTGTCTTTGTTGATTTGCTCCCGGTGAGAGCTGAAATGTCTCTGGAAATATGAATGTCTTATTTATGAGTGTTTTGCGTTTGAAGAGCTCAGACTGAGTCTGTTTTGACGCTGATGTGCATGAGCTGTTTTTAGGAGATGCTGTATTCTTAGTTAATCAGGCCTGATGTGTTTAATGGAGTCTAAAGTAGCTGAATAATGTAGATTGTAGAGTTTGAGTGGCAGAAAAATATGCAGGCTACTGTATTAAGAGGTGAAATCTGCCTTTAATGGTTTTTAAGAGTTTGCAAATGAGATGTTGATTTTTAATCAATGGAAAAAATAAATTTGATAAATTTTTGAAAAATAAAATTAATTTTTTAGCACAGTTGATTAACACAGTTGAGTAATCAAGTAGTATATAAATATAAATGAGTAATATAGATTATTTAAATATATATATATTTTAACTTTATATATAAATAATTTTATCATGAATAAATAAAAAAACATGAAAAAATATATACACACACATACACATAATTATTTGTTTATATATACAATTTTTCTATGTAATTTAATAATAAATAATTTGAATAATTAGTTAATAAAAAACTATTAGTTTAATTGTTGTTAGTTTAATAAAAAATGATTTCTAATATAAACTACTATAAACTAAAATTATTTATATATATATATATATATATATATATATATATATATATATATATATATATAATATTTTATATATGTATAATAATTCATTGTTTATATTATGTCAATTAATTAAAAATGTTTTACTGTAACTACATATGGTTTATTTTACTGTAAACTATTAAATTATTTAGTATATATTATAATTAATAATATATTATATATACATACATATTATAGTGTAATATATAATTTAATAATGACTAATTTGAATAACACAACTGAGTCAAGCAATCAAGTTAAAACAATGATTACAGACGGCAATCTCAGTATTATATACAATTTGTTTTTTTGTTTTTTGTTTTTTTTGGCATTAATATTTACATTTGCTTAAACTGAGATCCTAATTTTGCAAACTCTGCAGTTTTTCATGATCCTCTTTGAAACCGGTTGTTGTGTTTGTTTAGTGCAGCTAGTTTTTGTTAATTAGGTGATTGCATTGGGTTGCAATTGTTTAATTTTGTGGCAATTTGATAATTAAAGCTAAACATTAGCATCTGTATGTGGACATCAGTGTACTTTTGCTGTGATTTCAGTTTTACGCTTTAGATTTTCACGCTTTAAGAGCCAAACTGTTGAGCGCTGGATTTTCCCCTGGCCCGTCTGCATGTCTTAAGTTGATCTTAAACTCACCATT
This sequence comes from Labeo rohita, assembly GCF_022985175.1. Classification (NCBI taxonomy): domain Eukaryota; kingdom Metazoa; phylum Chordata; class Actinopteri; order Cypriniformes; family Cyprinidae; genus Labeo; species Labeo rohita. Next base: position 29,353,409 of record NC_066889.1, read on the forward strand.
ATCTTTTCCCCTCATCCTCCACAGAGGCACAACAGGAACAGACATTCAAAGACGAGAGTGACGCCGCCACTTTAAGACAGACCCTCCCCGATCTGACCCCCGACGAAGCCTCTGAAGTCGCCGCCCTCCCAGCAGAAGACCCCGCCCCTGAACAGACAGACTCCGCCCCTCAGCCTGAGGGGGAGGAGCCTGCCGCCGGGGACGACGCGGCTGGTGATCACGGCAGCGACGAATCGCCCAACAAATCCCCGTCAAAGAAGAAGAAAAAGTTCCGCACCCCGTCGTTCCTAAAGAAAAACAAAAAGAAGTCTGAAACCCAGTGAGGAAGCTTTGCTCAGGCGTTCGGCAATACCTTTCCTTTAAATCGATTTGTTTTTGTACTGTGTTCACATTTCATGTGTCGATCTTTTTATTAAAGCCTCAGATTGTTTTTATTCTTTTAATAAATGCTGGCTGAAGTGCACTTTAAAGTGCGGCTCGTTAAGCATGTTCAACACATCTGTTTTTATATAAAAAAAAAAAACCTCAATCTGAATAATAATAATAACCACTATAATGTGTCAGATGTTATCGTTAGAGAAAATGAATTAACGAAAGAGTTCCTCCTGGTGTAAAATTAAAATCTCTGCTGCATGTTTATGATTTTTCAAATCGCTATAAACATCTAAAAAAAACTTGAAATGCCTCATGTAATCATAACATCTCACCCGAACCGGGTTCAGGAGAGTGTAAAACATGCTTACAATAATATTCTGATCAGCTCAAATTATTTTCCAGATGGAAACCGAATGAGTTTTTGAAATCGGTGAATCTCACAAAACCTGTTTATTTCCCTCCAAAGTGTTTTATATAAAGAAAATGAAGTCTTTATTATGATGCTTTCATAACGAATAAGCACATTTTCACCTCAGTTGTCACTGAAAGACATCAAATCAATGAGAACTGGGGTCAAAATGTGTGCAATAATGCCAATTCAAAATTGATTTTAAGAAAATGCTTAATTTTCTTGTGCAAAAACATTTTTGCGAGATTCGGCCTGTGTTTTTATCTTCACATCTCCTGTTGTAACATACTAAAAAAACAGCTTTCCTCCATGTAAAGGTTGTTTTAAAACTAGCTGTGATTTTCATCCTGCGGTAATATGAACGACTTATGTTTGCTTTTGCTTTTATACATATATTTTTAGTTATTTTTAGCTCTAGATTGTTTAGTTTTGTTTGAACATGTCAGTAACTTGATGACACTGTTGTAAATGACACTATTAAACGTCCTGTGTAGTTCATCACAGACTCTGACTCTAGTTCAATCAGCCACTGATGATGATGCTTTGCGTGGTCTGGATTGGTTAGAAACACTGTGAAAATATTCACTCAACCATCCCGAATAACTACGTATAAAAGTAACACGCTTAAAAATAAATGCAGCATCTGAGTGAATCTCACAAAGAAACGTCCAATTCGTAGTTCAACACAATTAAAAGAATTTTTGCATGAAAATAATCTTTTTTTTTTTTTTTTTTTTTTTTTTTTTTTTTGTGCATATAATCAGCATAAATTTAGTGCAATTATTATTTCCATTATACTTGCAAAAATATAGATTTTTTTTTTTTTTTCTGTATTGCAGTATTTGGTTTCTGGTTCATGTTTTTCCCAAAAATTAAAAAAAAAGGCCTGGATTAAAATAATGACTTGGATTACTTCTAATTTCCATTCTGTTGATTTGTCGTTGAATTATGACTTGTACGTTTCTTTACAGATTTTGTGAGATTCATCTATTGTAGATTGACTAACCTGTGCAGTTTGATCAATTTTCTTTATATGATTGTAACAAATTGCTGTTGTTTAACACATACAAATGCAGAAAGGAGTGAAATACTAACCTAATCTTTAGTTTTTAATGGTGCAAATAGCTTTTGGCTTGTACAGATGAATTCTGGACCAATGTGAAGCCGACAGTGCAGTTAGAGTTTGGTTTAGACACTATAGAGTCTGACTAACAATCACAACACGAGCGTTTGCTGAAGGACTGCATGGCATTATGGGCTTTTAGCTTGTGTTGTTCGTCCTTTGCACTGTTGATCTTCTGTTGATCTCAGCTGTTCTTCATTTTCAGTTTCTGTTTAATCTCTAAATGCTGTTCTTTTTCTCCAGAATAATTGTATGTAATACAATTTTAAAACGTTTTGTTTTTTTCATGGTACTGTTTATTTTGCAACCATGAATAAATCTCCATCTTTAAAAAACAGCCTTGATTTGGTGGTGGTTTGATTTTATAAAACTGATCTGATACAATTGCACTCAATGTAGGGAGTAATGTAATGAAGCTATTGAAATAATACACATTTATGTTTACTGTAATGTTTATTGAGAGAGTAATGTGATTGATATAGCAGTTTGTGAATGTAATATATTGAAATTTATTACGTTTACTCCAAAGTAACTAAACAGTTCAAAGGTAGCCAGTATACAAGCCAATATTATCCACTGTACTTTGGACAGACACACCTGATATAATTCATAGAGTGTGTAACTTCATTGACACTAACTGAGAAAATGGCATCGAGATCTTTTACTGAGAAGGATTTGATTTGTCCGGTGTGCCGAGACATTTTTAGAAATCCCCTTCTTCTGTCCTGCAACCACAGCGCTTGTAGAAATTGTATTGAAACGTTTTGGGAAAATCAAGCATCTAAAGAATGTCCAGTTTGCAGAAGGAGATCTTCCAAGGAACATCCTCCAGTACATTTTGCTTTGAAGAAGCAGTGTGAGACTTTCTTAGACGACAGAAGATAGAAATCTTCATCAGAAATCTGCAGCACTCACAAAGGGAAGCTCAAACTCTTTTGTCTGGATGATCAAGAGCCTGTTTGTGTCATGTGTCGAGATTTGAGAAAACACACCAACCACAAGTTCTGTCCTGTAGATGAAGCTCTGATAGAAAATAAGGTCAGATACTTGATGTTATTAAATTGTCAAATAAAAATTCTTGACAGATGTTTTCATAATGATATATATATGGGACCCTGGACCACAAAACCAGTCATAAGGGTCCATTTTTAAAAAATTGAGATTTATACATCATCTGAAAGTAAATAAATCGGCTTTCCATTTATGTATGGTTTGTTAGGATAGGACAATATTTGGTCAAGGTGCAATTTAAAAATCTTAACGGTGCAAAAAAATCAAAATACAGAAAATTGTCTTTAAAGTTGTCCAGGTGAAGTTCTTAGGAAATTTACACAATATTTTCATGGAACATGATCTTTACTTAATATCCTAATGATTTTTGGCAATAAATAAAAATCAATAATTTTGACCAATACAATGTAATTTTGGCTTTTTCCAAATATACCTGGTCAATTTATGACTGGTTTTGTGGTCCAGGGTCACATATAAGATGAAGGAATAATAAATCCAGATGTGTTTTATCTGTTAAACAGTAAAATTTGAGAATAAACTTTAAGTTGCCTTGACAAAGCCTAGCCTGAAAGCTTGAAGCAATTGTAAAAGTATGAAAGATGATGTTGATGGCATGATTTAGGACATTGTTTACATAACATGTTGTTAGCATGTTTTAGCATGATTAGCTTGTTGTTTGCATTTTTATAGGCTAATTACAATGTTGTTCGCATGATTAGCATGTTACACTGTAAAAAATAAAAAACACAATTTGTTGAGTCATCTTAAAATAATTTGTTACCCTGCTGCCTTAAAATTTTAAGTTCAGTCAACTAAAATAAGTTTATTCAACTTGAAATGTTAAGTTGTACTAAGTAACAACTTAGATATTTGTGTTTGCTAAACTTAACATATGGGTAAGTAATCCAGCTGCCTTAAAATTTTAATTTGATTCAACTCAGATATCTAAGTTGTCACTTAGCATAATTTAACATTTCAAATTGAATAAACTTTTTTTTTGAGTTGACTGAACTTAAAATTTTAAGGCAGCCAGGTTACAAATTATTTTAAGTTGACTCAACAAATTGTTTTTTACAGTGTACTAGCATGTTGTTAGTATGATTAACAAGTTACTAATGTGTTCTAGCATGATTAACATGTTACGAGCATGTGGCTAGCATGTTTCTAACATGATCAACATGTTACTAACATGTTGTTAACATGGCTAGCATGTTACTTGCATGTTGTTAGCATAATAAGCATATTACTAGCGTGATTAAGATGTTACCGTCAAAATTTGAGCATGCTTAGCATTTTGTTGCTAGCATGATTAGCATGCTGTTAACATGTTTCTAGCTTGATTAACAAGTTACTAGTCTGTTGCTAGCATGATTCTAACATGATCAGCATGTTACTAACATGTTAGCATGATTAGCAAGTTACTAGCATGTTGCTAGCATACTGTTAGCATGTTTAACATGTTGTTAGCATGTTTTTAGCATAATAAGCTTGTTGCTAACATGATTCTAACATGATCAGCATGTTACTAACATGTTGTTAGCATGATTAGCATGTTACTAGCATGTTGCTTGCATGTTGTTAGCATTAGCATGTTACTAGCATGTTGCTAGCATGACTAGCAAGTTACTAGCATGCTTTTAGCATAATAGGCATGTTGTTAGCATGATTCTAACATGGTCAGCATGTTACTAACATGTTAGCATGATTAGCAAGTTATTAGTATGTTGCTAGCATACTGTTAGCATGTTTAACATGTTTTTAGCATGTTTCTAGCATGATTAACAAGTTACTAGCATGCTTTTAGCATTATAACCATGTTGTTAACATGATTCTAACCTGATCAGCATGTTACTAATATGTTGTTAGCATGATTAGCAAGTTACTAGCATGTTGCTAGCATGACTAGCAAGTTACTAGCATGCTTTTAGCATAATAAGCATGTTGTTAGCATGATTCTAACATGGTCATCATGTTACTAACATGTTGTTAGCATGATTAGCAAGTTATTAGTATGTTGCTAGCATACTGTTAGCATGTTTAACATGTTTTTAGCATGTTTCTAGCATGATTAACAAGTTACTAGCATACTTTTAGCATTATAACCATGTTGTTAACATGATTCTAACATGATCAGCATGCTACTAATATGTTGTTAGCATGATTAGCAAGTTACTAGCATGTTACTAGCATGACTAGCAAGTTACTAGCATGCTTTTAGCATAATAAGCATGTTGTTAGCATGATTCTAACATGATCAGCATGCTACTAATATGTTGTTAGCATGATTAGCAAGTTACTAGCATGTTTATCATGTTGTTAGCATGTTTCTAGCATGATTAACACGTTACTAGCATGCTTTTAGCGTACTGTTAACATGTTTAACATGTTGCTAGCATGATTCTAACATGATGTTAGCATCTTTAGCAAGTTACTAGCATTTTGTTATCATGATTAACATGTTATTAGCCAGTTGCTAGCATGATTAGATTTGAAACCGGGGAGCTGTTGATTTAGAGACAAATTAATTTTTTTTTTTTATTCTTTTTTAAACTTAAATCATATTTTAGGATCAAACCATTTTGTTTTGAGTTGTGAAAATATGCACAAATCCTACTGTCCGTACTATTTAAAGAAAAAAAGAGAGGCAAAAATAAATAATAAAAGCGATGATGTATTATGTTGATTTCTTTCAGGAGAAACTCAAAGCTGCACTGAAGCCGTTGCAGGAGAAACTGAAAACATTTGAGAATGTTAAACAGAGTTTAAATGAAACTGCTGAACAAATTAAGGTTTGAAATATACAGTGTTTTAAGCTATTTTGGAAACGTAGATATTGATATAGATCTAGTTTGGGAATCTTTGTCTAATTTCAGATTAAGGCTCAACAGACAGAGAGGCAGATTAAAGCAGAGTTTGAGGAACTTCACCAGTTTCTATGTAATGAAGAAGCGGCCAGACTAACAGCATTGAGAGAAGAGGAGGAGCAGAAGAGTCAGATGACGATGGAGAAGATTGAGGAGACGAGCAAACAGATTTCATCTCTCGCACGTACAATCAGCGACATAGAGGAGCAGATTCAATATAAAGATGTTTCGTTCCTGCAGGTCTCAATGAATAATGAATAAATTACATTTTCAGACATTTAAACCAAATTCAGCTTTGCTGAATAATGCATTTCTTTCTCTCTTTGTTACAGAACTTTAAGAGCATGTTTCAAAGGTCTGTTTTAGTTTCTGGCTCATCTTCTCTATGGTTCTAAACTCCAAACCAGCAGCATCTCTGATTCCTGAATGTTTTTTTGTTTGTTTGTTTGTTTGTTTTTTTCTCCAGAGCTCAGGGTAACCTGCTAGGTCCAGACCGCAGTCCAGCAGTGATGATCAGTTTCTCAAACCATCTGAGGAACCTGAAACTCAGTGTCTTACAGAAGATGCAGGAAAATGTTGGTAAAAGTAAGTATGACAGAATGCAAGAATGACTTCTGTGGTTATTTGTTCTACCGTATGTGTATGAGCGTATATCCGTTCTCTTTCTTTCAGCCAAGCATTTCAACACTGATCATTCTGATTTCCACACCGCAATGGAGATTTTTAATAATCCAGTGAAACACACTGAATATAAGCATTTTCCAAGTGGTCGAGGGAACAGTATAAAATTGTTTAGGGGCAATACATCTGAGAAAGACCCACAGCCGGTTCCATGTGAGGTTCAGCATGAAACCAGTAAAACTCCAGACCCGGTCCACACCGCGCAGTTCCCGGAACCAGATTCTCAGTATGAGATGAGAGAGACCATGCCATGCAACGAAACCAATCACCCCACAACCTCCAATACGGGACACACAAAAAAGAGACATGGGAATGTAAAGGATCAAAATCCTGACATCCAGTTCCCAGTTGTCAGGGATTTAGTGAAGAAAATAAATGAGCAAATGAAAATGTGAAGACAAATAACATCACAGAATCAATGTTACAATGAGATATTAATGTTGAAAAACAAATGTAATGTAATGTTAAATCAGTGCTGTATCTAATGTAATAGTTTCTGTTAAAACATTGTTAAAGAATGAGAGATGTTTGTTTAAAACCATATATACCCATGTTTTTTTACATTGTTATCTCTAATGTTATTATATGTGTGTGTGTGTGTGTGTGTGTGTATACACGACAGCTCAAAAGTTTGGGATCAGTAAGACTTGTAATGTTTTTATGCTCATCAAGACTGCATTTATTTGATCAAAAATACAAAAAAAAACAAAACAATAATACTGCAAAATGTTATGGCAATATAAAATAATGTTTTTTATTTTAATATACTTTAAAATATATTTTATTTCTGTGATGCAAAGCTGAATTTTCATCAGCTGTTACTCCAGTTATAAGATCCTTCAGAAATCATTCTAATATGCTGATTTATTATTAAAATGATCAATGTTGTAAACAGTTGTGCTGCCAAATATTTTTTTTGGAACCTGTTGTACTTTTTTTCAGGATTTTTTGATGAATAACAAGTTTGAAGGAACAGCAATCTCTTCTAACAATGTGAATGTATGCTATCACTTTGTATTAATTTAACACATCCTTGGTGAATAAAAGTATTAATTTCTTTTAAAAAAAGAAAGAATACATATTTACTGAGCCCAAACTTTTGAACAGTGGTGTATATTCTTAGAAAATCTTTCTATTTTAAATAAATGCTGTTCTTTTTAACTTATTTATCAAAGAATCCTGAAAAAATATATATATTAAGCAACACAACTGTTTCCAGCGCTGATAATAAATTGGTATATTAGAAAGATTTCTGAGGGATCATGTGACACTGAATACTGGAGTAACAGTGCTAAAAAAAATCTGCTTTGATCACAGAAATAAATTCTGTTTTTAATGTATATTAAAATAGAAGAATAAATTGTGATGTCTAGACGACTGGGTCAGAGCATCTTCAAAACTGCAGCTCTTGTAGGGCGTTCCCTTCTGCAGTGGTTAGTATCTATCAAAAGTGCTCCAAGGAAGGAACAGTGGTGAATTGGCAACAGGGTCATGGGCGGCCAAGGCACGTTGATGCATGTGGGAAGCGAAGGCTGGCCCGTGTGGTCCGATCCAACAGGCGAGTAAAGTCTACATTGATCATTCTAATAATAAATCCGCATATTAGAATGATTTCTGAAGGATCATGTGACACTTAAGACTGCAGTAACAGCTGATAAAAATTCAGCTTTTCATCACAGGAATAAATTCTATTTTAAAGTATGTTAAAATAAAAAACATTATTTTATATTGTAAAAACATTTTGCAATATTACTGTTTTTTTTCTATATTTTTAATCAAATAAATGCAGCCTTGATGAGCATAAGAGACTTCTTTAAAGACTATTACAAGTCTTACTGACCCCAAACTTGGGTCAAAAAAAAAAAACAGTAATATTGCAAAATGTTTTTACAATATAAAATAATGTTTTTTATTTTAACATACTTTAAAATAGAATTTGAAAAAGAAATAGAATTAGAAAAAGCTGAATTTTTTTTTGATCCTTCAGAAATCATTCTAATATGCGGATTTATTATTAGAATGATCAATGTTGGATAATATCAACAGTTGTGCTGCCAAATATGTTTTGGAACCTGTGATTTTTTTTTTTCAGGATTCTTTCATGAATAACAAGTTTAAAAAGTACAGTGTTTATTCAAAATATAAATATTTTATAACAATGTAAATTATTTATTATTAACTTTTAATAAACTTTTAATTTTTAACTTAATACATCCTTGGTGAATAAAAGTATTAATTTCTTAAAAAAAAAAAAAAAAAAAAAAAAAAAAAGAAAGAAACAATAAAAATGTACTGACCCCAAACTTTTGAACGGTAGTGTATATATATATGTGTATATATATATATATAATCTTGTCTAGTTGCTTGTAGTAAAATTCAACTTTAGAAACCTACTATTTATTGGCATTTTTAGTAAAAGTAAAAGCTTCTTCTACAACAGATTTTTATTAAAATGCATTATAAGGTATTTGAAGGCTTTTTAGTGAACATTTATATAGTAAAAACTGAAAAACTGCAAGAATGAAGGGAAGACAAAAAGACGTCTAAAAAATAGTTTGGCCATCAAAGATTAACAAATTATTCAGGAGATAATGCCTTCATCTGAAAGATGATTCTCATGTGGGTTGGTGTTTTATAACAACTTATGTTGTATAAAAATAAAAAAACGTACTGAATTAGGGACAGTTCAAAAGTAGCCACTATAAAACCCAGTATAAATCAATGATCTTTGGACAGATTCATGTGATGATCTGCTGTCATAGTTCACAGTGTATAGCTCAGACGACAAAACTTCGGTCATCAGTTTTGTTTCTGATGATTATTGATGTTTCTGGTGCACTGAGTTAGAAAATCATGTCGAGGTCTTCATTTGAGGAGGATTTGCTTTGTCCTGTGTGCTGCGACATTTTTGTAAATCCTGTAGTTCTTTCCTGTAGTCACAGCATCTGTGAAGATTGTATTCAGAGGTTTTGGGAAAATAAAAAACTTAAAGAATGTCCAGTTTGCAGAAGGAGATCTTCAAAGGAACATCCTCCGTTAAATCTGGTTTTGAGGAACCTGTGTGAGACCTACCAACAGAAGCCGAGTCAGAGATCTTCATTTGGAGGTGAAACTGTATGCGGTGTTCACAATGAGAAGCTCAAGCTCTTCTGTTTGGATGATCAGCAGCCCGTGTGTTTGGTGTGTCGAGATTCCAGAAAACATGCAAACCACCGTTTCTGTCCCATAGATGAAGCTGTGATGGACAATAAGGTCAGACAAATGATTTTCATTTTTTTTAATCATCAAAAATTATTCATTATTGACAGACATTTTCACAATGCTAAAAATACTGGTGTCGGTGTATTTACACCACCATTTTGTAAAGATCAAGAGTAATAAATGCAGGCATTATTTTTATCTCTTAAATTATTTGAGACCAAAGAGCTGTTTTTGGTCTTTTTTGTCTTCAATAATTTATATTATTTTATTCTTCATTTTTCTAGCTTAAAAAAACTATGAATGCGCATACGACATGAATCAAAGCATATTTTGAATTGTGAAAGTAATCTTTTAATATTACAATAGTGTATGTCAACCCTGCTAAAAGAAAAAAAAAAAAACAAGGCGATCAATTACCAGCAGAGACCAACAAGAACCATTACAGTTTCCATTAAAACCAAAATGATTCCCATTATAACCATTACAAAATCTTTGATGGTTTCTAATGTTGTGTTTGTTTGTTTTCAGCAGTCTTAAAACATTTATGATGCATCAGCAGAAATTCATTTCCTTCACTGTCTGTAATATATTAAATTAAAGTGGCAAAATCCCAAAAATGAAAACAGAGGTGTAAGAGACTCATCTTTATGTTTATTCAATTCAGAAGATGCTCAAAGTTGCCCTGGAACGATTAAAGGAAAAACAGAGAATATTTGAGAATTTTAAACAGAGTTGTAATGAAGATGATCAACAAATTGAAGGTTTGAAATAAACAATTATTTAATCTAATTTAGAAATGTAAATGTAAGATAATGATATAGTTCGAGTTTGGCCATTATATCTTAAAATGTCTTTTATTTAAGTTTAACGCTGAAGACGCTGAGAAGCAGATAAAGGAGGAGTTTGAGGAACTTCACCAGTTTCTACGTGATGAAGAAGCTGCCAGAATAAAAGCCCTGAGAGAAGAAGAGAAACGGAGGTGTCAGAAGATAAAGCAGGAGATTAAGGAGATAAGCAAACACATTTCGTCTCTCTCATGTACAATCAGAGACATAGAGGAGCAGATGAAAGCTGAAGATGTTTCATTTTTGCAGGTCTCAGAAAATAAATGTCATTTTCAGAGATTAAAATCAAATTATGGTTTGTTGATTCATTTGCATCTTTTTTTTTGTCTTTACAGAACATAAACGCCACGTTGCAAAGGTTTGTGCCTTGTCTTTTCTCTTCTCTGTGGTTCTGAACTCAAACCATCAGCGTCTCTGACTGAAATGTTTCATTTTCAGAGCTCAGTGTAACCCGCCAGTTTCCAAACCTAATCCAGCAGTGATCAATTTTTCAAATCACCTGACCAACCTGAAATTCACTGTTTTACAGAAGATGCAGGAAAATTTTGGTAAAAGTGAGTATGACAGAATATAATGACTTCTGTGGTTATTTGTGTTATGTGTATGATTATGTACCTGTGTCTTCTCTTTTAGCTTCATACTTTAACTCTCATCAATCAGAATTCCATTTTGATCTCGCTGCAATGGACATTTTTGATAATCCAGAGAAATATGAAGAATATGAAGATTTCCCGACTGGTGGAGGAAACAGTACAAACATTGTATGGGTCCCACAGTTCAATGAAGATCAGTCTCCATGGGAGGTTCATCCAGTCCGTACAAATATTCCCGAATTCCCCCAAACTCATGTTCGGTCATCTAGAGGCAGAGGGCGCAATTTAAGGAAAGGTCCACCAACATCATGTTGGTCTTCAAGATATGATCATCTGTGACAAGGAGGGGAGAGCAATTTTTGAAGGGGACACAAATAATACAGCTTAAATTGTACTTGTAATAGATGTACATAGCATGCTGTTTAAATATGAGTTTGGTTTATAGGTTCATCACGCGGTCATATTATAATTATTTAATTATTTTGCGTCCTCCACATAGTATTTCAGGTTTCGTCTGGGACTGAGAACGTCTCTTATTTATATATTCACCTGCAGCAAGCCCACTGATCTGCCACTTAACATCATATTAAGCAACACCCAACACGTCGGTAGGTTTACAATATTGGCCTAATATCAGTTCACACCAGGGGCGGACTGGGACAAAATTTCAGGCCGGGAAATCTCACACTTATCAAGGCCATCCCATACACCCACACCAAATTTTGAAACCACGGACAGCAATATATATATATATTTATATGGCCATCATAATCATCACATAAAGAAGTTTAAATCGGCTGGGGCTGTGGTATCTCTTTAACTTCCAGTTTCCTTTTTAGTCTCTTTTAATCTCTCTGTATCTCTTTTTTACAAATTTTCTTGTATTTGTTTCCACATAGCAATGTTGCCTACATTTATTTTTGAGAAACTGAAGTATTATATTAGAACCATGTGTTATTGTTTTAGTTTGCCTAAATGTCAAAATCAGTACAATTATAGTTACATTTTGAATATATCTTTATAGAAACATCTTAAAACTGAACATGTTTTTGGTTTTATTTTGATTAAAAACACGGTTAATTTTCATAGGGGGTGTTGTCGGCTAAATCCCTAGTCTTTACAATTGTAATTATGTCCTTTTGTTATTTTTGCAGTAATTGACTGCTACTGCTAACATTTACTAGCAGTTTAATGCTTAACTACAAAGACAAAACTTGCCGCTTTGCCAGTCAAGACTAACCGATTCATTCCAAATGAATCACTTTTATACATTCGACAGGCAACAAAAACAACATCAACTCAAAAAAAAAAAAAAAAAAAGGAGGGCAGTGGGCCAACTTGGATTAGGATATCATCATTTTTTGTCATGACTAATATATGAATGATCCAGCATTCTCTGTATTAAAGAGAAAGAATCACTTCACCCGATGTTTAATGTGAATAACAGTCTTACACATAATTACTGAAGAACTTTGCGCTCTCCCACCGTTATCGGCAAAGGAGGGTAAAGCAGGCAGTGGACCAAACCACTGTTAGGCAAGGGAGGGGGGACTTAAAACATTTTTGAACTTAAAACATTTTTTCGCCTTTATATTGTTTTACTACTTAAACATTTATTTGAAGTATATGTCCATTATATTATTTACAATACACAGAGTTGATTGTAATTATATTTTTGCCCGTGATTTACGGCCATGATCAGTGACATTAATCGTATTTAGATGTAATTTAGATATTTCGCACAAAGATATGTATTCATTGCTAATTATTCATTTTTGTGGTCATAAATTATTTTTTAGATTTCAAATAAAGAAACTATTCTCAACAATATTTTTAGCATTTTTCAATACACTTGCAAATGTTTTTTTTTTACTTTTTCTTGTTGTAAAAAAACAACTGAAATGTAACGTTAATTAAATCAGTGCTGCAATAGAATGTACTAATGTTGAAAGGACATAAAATTTTAATGAGAGAGGTTATAGATCAGAACACTTTTGAAACTTCTATTTATTGACACCTTTTATTTTTTCAAAAGTGAAATACTACCTAAAGTAAAAGCATTTGTTCTACAGATGATTCTTATGGGTTGGTCCTTATAATGTGAATTAACTGCTGAACAGTTCAAAGGTGCCAGTATAAAAGCCAATATAAATCAATGTACTTAGACAGACACACCTGATTATCCGCAGTTATAACTCGCCTGCAGCTCAGATGACACTGAACAATTAAACTTTGGCGATCATTTCTGATGATTATTAATGTTTCTGATGCATGTTTTTGGGAGTTCAAACTGTGGATTTAAAAAAAGACTGCTGAGACATAAATCCGGACTATTACTTCACTGAAAGTAACACTTTAAAATGAATATGGCGTTGAGATATTTTTCTGAGGAGGATTTGATTTGTCCAGTGTGCTGCGACGTTTTTGTGGATCCTGTTGTTCTGTCCTGTGGTCACAATGTCTGTGATTATTGTAATGATGTATGTACAGTATGTCCAGTTTGCAGCAGAAGCTGTTCAAATGTTCCTCCTCCAGTGAATTTGGCTTTGAGGAACCTGTGTGAGACTTTCCTACAGGAGAGAAGACAGAAATCTTCATCAGGAATCTGCACCGCTCACAATGAGAAGCTGAAGCTCTTCTGTCTGGTTGATCAAGAGCCTGTGTGTTTGGTGTGTCGAGACTCCAGAAAACACACAGACCACAGATTTTGTCCCACTGATGAAGCTGTGATGGATAGTAAGGTGAGGTCGACATTGATTGTCAGTTATTGCAACGTGATCTCTTGATAATTTGTGTGTATTTAATGTAAAATGTGGCTCTACGTTTTTCCAGACTGATACGTACAAAACTGGTGTATATATATAAACTCTAAACGTACAAATACTTACTGTCGTAGTTTTCAGACTTAAATGTACAACACCGACTTCACTTTAAACTCTTAAAATAAATAACATTTCTGCAGTCGTTTAACCGTTACTTGTCATGTAATGTTTACTTTGTATCCCGAGCAACGAGTCCAGCGACCGTTAGCAACAGCAATAAACCCGTTCTGAAGAGCATTTTGCAAATTCAAATATTGCCACGTCAATAAACTGCGGCTGCAACTCATAGTCAATTTGAACTGCTTTTGGTACTGCTTTTGACGTTTTTGCAATAGAGAAATGTTTGTAAATTGCATTTTTCTGTCTGTCATGTTTTTCTTTAACTTATACTGTACAGAGATGATTATGGTTAGGTTTAGATGCAGAAGTGAGTGGGTCTAGCGACAAATAAAATTATTTTTATGCTATATTGTTACTAAAATGGTAATTTCGCTGCATATTTCAGTCAATTACGTTTTTTTTTTTTAATCTTTTTTATATTCGATATAACATGGGTCGGTTTGGGTTAGGGGTAGGTTAAGGGGCCTAAAAATCTAAATCGATTATTGAAAAAAATGATGAAAATGCACCAATATGAATATTTTCTATTGTCTAAATTGAACGTTTTAGCATTAATATAAACTTACAAAAATGTACGTTTTGTGCCTCTAACCGTTACGTGTAAATACCTACGTATAAACAAATCAGGCTGGTTATTTATATACACTGCCATTGGTCTGGATTTTGTTTTGATGGGTGTAATAAATGCATGCATGTTTTTCCTGTTAATTATTTGAGATCAGACAAACAGTTGTCATTTTAGAATGTAAATTAGTTGTTTTGTTTTGTTTTGTTTTTTTCCGTGTTAATTATTTTATTATTTATTCTGACTTTTTTTTTCCATGATAAAAAAACATTTATGATTATGATCCAAATCTTACTTCTGAATTTTTGGTCATTCGTATTACTGAATAAGCAAAGTTATATATATATATATATATATATATATATATATATATATAAAAAGGGAGTGGTTGGATTTATGGATTTATGTTTTTCAGGAAAAACTCAAAGCTGAACTGAAGCTCTTACAGGAGAAACTGAGAGCATTTCAGAGTGTTAAACAGCTAACTGATGGAATTCTTAAAACTGTTAAGGTTTGAAATAAAAAGTGATTTAAGCTATTTTGATATTGTTATAGATCTATATTTTCTCTTTATATCAGTGTTTTTTTGATATATTTTATTTCTGTGAAATATGTGTATTCATTTCAGGCTGACGCTCAAGACACAGAAAGGAGATTAAAGAAAGTTTTGAAGAACTTCACCAGTTTCTACGTGATGAAGAAGCAGCTAGAATAACAGCACTGAGAAAGGAGGAGAAACAGAGAAATCAGAGTTGAAAGAGAAGATTGAGAATATGAGCAGACAGATTTCATCTCTCACACTTACAATCAGAGACATAGAGGAGCAGATGAACGCTGAAGATGTTTCATTCCTGCAGGTGCCAATGAGTTTTCATAATTCTGCAATCAATGAATGGCATTTCAGAGAACTAAAACCAAATTCACTTTTACTGAATGTTTTTGTTTGTTTGTTTTTACAGAATGTTAAGAGCACATTGCAAAGGTTTGTGTTTTATTCCTGTTTCTCTTTTCCGTGATTCTGAATTCAGACCATCAGCATCTCTGACTCCTGAATGTTTTCCAGGGCTCAGCAAAGACAGCCTGATCCAAAGAGGGTATTTTATTTCAAATAAGTTTTACAAACACTTGTTTAACCTGAAGTTCATTGTGGTGCAGAAGATGCAGGACAGCATTGGTAAAAGTGAGTAAGACAGAGCACAACAATGATTTATCTAGTTATTTGTCTTATTGTATGAATGACTGTATTGTATTTCTTCATCCTCAGACATTCTTGAATTCCTTCTCCCACAAAGAAGAAAAGAAAATGACACGTTTTATCCTATGGAGCATTGGAACATATAAACCTATCGCATTTTTATATCACAAAATATGCAAGGGGGGCTTAGGTTTTGTTTTAGATAGGTGTATATAAGGAAGAGGGCTTCAAAGACAAAAGATTCAGAACCACTGTTCTGTATAGAGAGTATATACAGAAATAACATCATTTAAAAAGTCAGTGATGATGTCAATGAATCAGTCATGACATAGATTCTACATCGCTGTTGTTAAAATTAAAGTTAAAAGTAACAAAACAAAGGAATGTTGTTAAATGTTGTTTCAACATTATTAAGTTTATGCTGAAAATACAACTGAATTAAAAACATAATCAGAGTCAGAATGAAATTTATTTGGTGACACAAAATGCTTCCAGTGCATTAATTTAGCTTTTATTCTTCATTTTTTATGAAGTTATTATCCTCATCTGTGACAACAATCTTGTTCAAATTGTTCTCTGTAACTTTACAAAACAATAACTATAGTTTATTCATTGTTAATTATTCATTTAGAATGTAGTATGTAGTACATATGATTTGTCATAAATTCTTATTTTTTAGATTTTAAATATAAGTTATCAACAATGTTTTTGTCATGTTTTGATCTACGTGTTGACCTTTTTACTTTTTCACTTTTTAATTTGCTGTAACTTTCTAATGTCATGTATATTTTTTGGGAAAGAAATCTTAATGTAAATATTCATAGCTATAATGAATGTTTACCTCTATAGCAAATGTGTAAATGTATCAAAGATGTGTATTCTGATTTAAATAAATTATGATAGTTACAGTATTTTAATAAATAGTTAAATGTGTGAATTGTTCACATTATGAAGATGCAAACTACACTAATGACAGCAGTGTTTTTATGTAACTAGTTACTAAGTAATTACTGTAATTTTCCCTTGAAAAAGTAAAGTAAGGGATTATTTTTTTTTTTCTGTAATTTAATTACAGTTACTTCTTACATATAGGCTCTAGAACATTTCTATACAATACAATAGTGGATTTAACATCAAAATTTAAACCCTAACCTTAAAATGCATGCTTTTTATGTACCCTTCTCATATTCTTTAAATATTTTGGTGAGTTAATAAGAATATTCCAGAATAAATTATGTAGTTATTATTTATTTTTAAAAATTTAAAAGAACCGTTTCATGTGTATCCTTGTGTCATTAACTTGTCAAGGTTGATAGGATTTACAAAGTAATTAGTATTAAGTAATTAAATACTTTTTGGAGAGAGTAATTTGTACAGTACTCTAAATACACTGTTAAAGATGTCATTAATAACTAGTAATTAATTACTTTTTTAGAGTAACTTACCCAACACTAAATTAAACAGCAGTTTTGTGTCCATTATTCTGTACACCATTTACATTTAGACGTTTAATGAAGCAAAGTGCATTGTTTGTCTGTGCTAAACTCATCAACATCATGATAGAGTTTTCTTAATTGTATTAGTCTGTTACTGTCTGAGGCAAACAACTAATTCTGCTTCTGAAACCTACTATTTACTGACACTTAAAAAAGTGATGTACTACCTAATATAAAAACAGTTCTTCTACAACAGACTTTTATTAAAATTATAAGCTGTTTGAAATCTTTTTAGTGAGCATTTTTACAGTAAAACAATTGTGAAACAGCAAGAATGAAGGTAACAGGAAAAAAACAATCAGCCATTAATTTAACAAATTATTAAGTTGATAAAAAAATGCCTTGACCTGACAGATGATTGCCATATGCATTGATGCTGAACAGTTTATAATGTTATAAAATAATAACTTACCGAACTGTAAACAGTTCAAAAGTAGCCACAGTACTGGCTTTGGAGTTTGCTGAGTGTTAAAATCAGATTATTACTTCACTAACAGTGAAACTTTAAATAGCGCAGGCTTGAGATTATTGATATGCAGACTATTTATATGTAATATCTGCAATATATGTGTACTACAAATGCTTTATGTGTCCTGTGTGTGTATGCAAGTTGGCATGTATTTTGTTTACATGTATTGTACTTAGTTTTCATTTCTGGAAGAACTATCGCTTTAAGCAGTTCAAAGGTAACCAGTATTACAGGCTGTATAAACCTTTGGACAAGACACACCTGATGATCTGCAGTTATACTGTAGATCACTGAGCCTGTGGCTCATTCAACATTGAACTTCATCATTGTATATTTTACATTTTTCGATTTTATTCATTTGAGATTCACATTTTTGGGAATAACGATTGTGGAAGTAATTCTTTTTGATTTAAATGGATATATAACTGAAAATGAAACTTTGAAGATGGACTTTGAAATGAACTTCTAATGGCGTCTGGATCTTTTTCTGAGAGGGATTTGCTTTGTCCAGTGTGCTGCGACGTTTTTATGAATCCTGTTCTTCTGTCCTGCAACCACAGTGTTTGTAGATGTTGTTTACAGAGGTTTTGGGAAAATAAAACAACTAAGGAATGTCCAGTTTGCGGGAGGAGATCTTCCTTGAGTGTTCCTCCAGGAAACTTTGCGTTGAAGAGCCAGTGTGAGACCTTCCTAGAAGAGCAAAGACAAAAATCTTCATCAGGGATCTGCGGCATTCACAAAGGAAAGCTCAAACTCTTCTGTGTGGATGATAGAGAGTCTGTGTGTTTGGTGTGTAGAGACTTTAGAAAACACACAAACCACAGATTCTGCCCTGTAGAGGGAGCCACGATGGCAAATAAGGTCAGATATATGACTAAATTGTCGTTTTCACAATGATAAAAATGTTTGAAAAATTCTGGGACTGGATGAAATTATGATGCATCTGTCAGCTAAAATCTGTACTGTTGTATATCTAGTAATTTTTTGTTGTGGTTGATTTCTTTCAGGAGAGACTGAAAGCTGCACTCAAACAGCTAATAGGGAAACAGTCTAACAGGAAGTCTAAGGAAGACCCACGGGCGGTTCACCATAAAACCAGCAAACCTGCCGTCCCAGCCAGCACCATGAAACCAACCTACGACAGATCTCAGTTCCCTGAACACCATCCTCAGTACAAGATCACAGAGACCATGCCATGCAACCAAACCAGTCATCTCACTACCCCACATAAGGGACACACAAAAAACAAACCTAGGACTTCTGAGATCCAGATTGCCCTAAGTGTAAATAGACAATCCAGAAAAGGCAGATCAATGGTAACATCACTGAATCAATTACAGTTTGTAGCCCTATGTACTACTGAAAAGACAACTAAAACGTAATGTTAATTAAATGAGTTGAGAAATGTATTTATTTATTTATTTTTTTCTGGGGTTTCAAAGTTGCTAAAAAACACACACAAAAAAAATTAAAAAACCCTATTACCAGACCTGTCTTTTGTGTTGTTGTTTCGGTCTTGCACAAGACCATTCTGTGATACTTTTGATTGTTTTTTTAAAAAAAGCTTGAATCTGGTCGCCATTGTATGAACGAGCATGAGCAGGATGTTTCTTTGTTCCATTTGTGGTCTGAAAATAAAAATACAGGCATACAGCATTAGAAAAACACGAGGGTGAGCAAATGACTTATCATCATTCTGGGCGAGCTTTACAGTTTTTCTCAATCGATTTGACACTTTTCTCAAATGTAATTGCTTTCTAAACAATTACCAAGCCATCTAAACACATGCTTATTTTAAAGGGGTCATCGGATGCAATGTTCACTTTTACATGTTGTTTGAACATTAATGTGTGTTGTCAGTGTATGTACACATCTACCCTATAATGATAAAAAATCCATGCAGTGGTTTTTGATTAATTTGTAAAAATAATATCCCCTTTTTCAAATCGAGCCATTCTCAGATGGCGTCACACCCACAGAGGCCGCTCCCACGATAGTTGATTGACATGAGCGTCTTACCTCAGATCAGCTGTAACAGTCCGACCTCCATTGTTTTGATGCCGGAGCAGGGATGTAAGTTAGACAAGAATATCTCCGATTGAGCGACTGAGGTGTTGTGTTGCTGGATCTAATAATGAACGTAGTGGTCGTCATTTACTCCCGACATCTGAGCCGCTGAAGATGCAGTGGATTACATTTGTTTGTGAAGGGAATGCGCCTCCCGATCTACATAATCCGTCTATGTTTGCGCGAATCAATTATGATCCAGCTTCACTTACAGCAGAAGTAAGTACAGCGTTTTTTTTTTTTTATGAATCTTTGTGATCGCCTTTCCTAATAGCGTGCTAGTTAGCAAGTTTAGCGGCTAAATGCGGCTAAAGTAAACAGGCTTGTCACTCCACAGAGAGAAGAGAGGGGCGGGGCGAGCAGAGCTCATTAACATTTAAAGCAACCTTGACCAGAACAGGATTTTTGCAGAGCAAGATGATCAACAAAGTAGTCCATGCAACATCAGTGGCCATACTTTTTGTGCGCAAAGAAAACAAAAATAACGACTTTATTCCACATTTTCGTCTCTACTGTGTCAGTTGTGGACGCGCGTTACCTTGACGCGCGTGCTTGTGGCGGCGCCTGCGCTTATGATGTTGAACACATGCGTTGTGCTTTGTTTACATTCGGAGAAAGACGCACACTCTATGAAAGCTATTGATCTGCGTCAGCGCGGCCACACGCATGCTTGAACCTTTTGGATCTTAATTTGTGTTCCTATTTTGAACAAAGTTCTTACGGGTTTGGAACAACATGAGGGTGAGTAATTAATGACGGGATTTTCATTTTTGGGTGAACAAACCCTTTAACAAGAAAATCTGCAAAGAACACTGATAACTTGAGATGGGTCTTGTACAGCGTTGTTTTTGAGTTGTTTGCAAAACTGCTTTATTTCAGCCACAAATAACTAACTAAAAAAAAAATCAATAAATACGTTGATAAGCTGCTGTCTCCACAGGCCTCTTCCTTTGTGGCTGGTGAAATTGTTCTGGACCACCAAGTTAACAATGCTCCTGTTCCATTCAAAATAATCTTTGTTGTCCACCTGAATGTTCTCAAACTTAAATTCTGAAAAATGTTTGGACATTCACAGTAAATAACAGAAGTTGTCCCAGGAGGGATAAAATCTAAACAATAAACGATCAAAGTACAACCCTTTGACATAGATTGACATACAGTAACTTTTCCCCCAGCTTCTCTAAAGGATAGGATTTTTTTTGTCGGTGCCAATATCACTGCGGTTAACGCGTCGACATGTAGTGCAACTGTGCTCACGACGACCTGAGTTCGATTCCTATCTCGAGGCCTTTTGCCGATCCCTCTCCACTTTCTTCTCCCAGCTCTTTCCTCTCATCTCTCGACTGTCTTAGCAAAATAAAAGGCATAAAAACCCCAAAAAAGTGCACTTTTTGATATACCATAAAACAGGTGGCCCATTTGAATTATGTAACAATTAGGCTATCCATCTCAAATTAACTAATACTTATCACCTTACTTACTTAGTTGATTGATTACATTGATAACATAAACATTTTCTGTATCACGTTTTCTAAAATGTTAAGTTTAAATATGCAAATAGGGCATTATTTAATGAAATATGCACTAATTTGCATACATTTCTAGTACAAAAATCTAAACACTGGATGAAGCCAGTTTCAAATTTCTTATGTAAGTTTTTTGACGTATTAAAATCAAATGTTTTTACAGAGGGAATTTTGGGTATATCATTTTGTCAGTCCATAATTCAGAAAATAACAGTATATTTTTACAATTTTGAGGGGAATAAAATGTTGTATAAAATCAAGCAAATTATATATGAACAAATACCTCTGTAACAACCTTCAGGATATAGACAGGAATTAAAATGTAACGTTTGGTGTGTGTAAGTGCTACTGGAGTGGAGATTTATGGCTCAGAGTATGGGAGGAAAAACTCATTTTGAGAAAACGACCTTTAAAAATATGTACTGTAATTGAAATCTATTGACCTAAATAGATCAAGTGCTTTAAAAGAAACACTTAACAGGGTATTTTGTATGTTTTCTTTCCACTAGTCTGAAAAAAACAAAAAGCCCAAATTCTCAGATTTGTCAGGTGCATGAAAAAACTGTTTTTGCTTGCAGGGTCTCCCCTTATAGAAGTGAAATCTTATTGTAGTCTTCAAATCTGGGTACTGTCTTAAGTTTTAAAATCACTTCCCATCAGGCTAACATGACAGTCACGACTTTTCTTTTTCTTTACGTTACGTATTTCTTGGCACACTCGTTTTACGCGTATTTAGCGCCACCTATTGTTGTATAGGTGTTTTTGTAAAATGGCCGATCAAAACTACAAAAAGTCCCATAGACTTTCATTGAGGGGGTCAAAACTTTTGTAAAATAAGACTTATAGAGTGTTTAAGCTATTACTAGCAAACCTTAATGACTATGCTAAACAACATGCTAATCATGTTAAAAATGTGCTAACAACATGCTAATCATGATAACAATATATATTAGCGACATGCTACAAACTTGCTAGCAACATACTAATCATGTTAGAAACATGTTAGCAACATATTAATCATCCTGACAACATGCCAACATGCTAATAGAAACACATTAGTGTTAGCAGCGTTCTAATCATGATAAAACATGCTAGTAACATGTTAATCATGTTGTTAAACATGATAAGCAACATGTTAGCAACAGGATAAACGTAACAAAACATGCTATTAGCATGCTAATTGTGCTAATTGTGATAGTAACATGTTAACAATGTGCTAATAATGCTAAAAATATGTTAATAACATGCCAATCATGCTAGCAACATGCTTTTGTTAGAAACATGTTAGCACCATGCTAATCATGCTAGCAACATGTTAACATGTTAATCATGCTTAAACATGCCACCAACATGCTAGTAACCTACTAATCATGCTAGCAACATGCTAACAACATGTTAATCATGCAAAAACATGCTAGCAACAATGTAATCATGCAAGAAACATGCTAGTAACCTGCTTATAGTGCTAGCATCATGCTAAAAACATGCTAGCAACATAATAATCATGCTATAAACATGCTAATCATGTTGACAACATGCTAATCCTGCTAAAAACATGCTAAAAACGTGTTAACAACATGTTAGCAACATTCTAATAATGCTAACACGCGTTAGTAACATGCTAATAACACTATTAAACATAAGCAACATGCTAGCAACAGGATAATCATGCTGTAAACATGCAATATGCTTTTGTTAGAAACATGTTAGCATCATGCTAATCATGTTAAAACATGCTAGCAACATGCTAACATCACACTAGTAATCTGTTTATCATGCTAGTAACATGTTAACGACATGCCAATCATGCTAAAATGTGCTATCAACGTGGCAAGAAATATACTAACAACATGCTATTAACCTGTTTATCATGCTAACAACATGCTAATCATGGTAAAAACATATTAGCAACATGTTGACAACATGCTAGCAACCTGCTTATCATGCTAAAAATATGCTAGCAACATGTTAACAACATGTTAAGCATGTTAAAACATGCTAACAGCATGCTAACATCACACTAGTAACATGCCTATCATGCTATCAACATGCTAACGACATGCCAATCGTGTTAAAACATGCTAGCAATGTGGTAATCATGCAAGAAATATGCTAACAACATGCTAGTAACCTGCTTATCATGCTAACAACATGTTAGATCATGTTAGCAATGTCATAAATCATGCTAGCAACACGCTATCAACATCTATCTATCTAAACTTTAAGCTTTAACAACTGCTTCAAACTTTCAGTCTAGGCTTCCTTAAGCCAACTTGAAAGTTTATTCACAAACTTCACTCACCTAGTTTGATTTTGTAATATTATTTCACCAGAAAATCAGAGTTCAGCTGAACTATGACAAAGGAAAATTGGCATTCATCGATCCTCTTAATAACACATACATACACACTTTTACACAGAGGTTCACTGAGAGAGTCTACCCATGGTTTGGCGTTCGCTGTGGCGTTGGTCCTCTGGTGATCTTACCAGTGAACTGAAAAATTAGTTTAGAGATGAAATTTTGTTTGTACTGAATAATTTAAACATTAAAAAAGACAGTTTGTTTTGTTAGCATTTGTAAATTAATTCACTCTGATATGTTTTTGTGTTCACTGTAAAAAACTATTTGTTGATTCAACTTAAAATAATTTGTTACCTGGTTGCCTTAAAATGTTAAGTTCAGACAACTCAAAAAAGTTTAGTCAACTTGAAATGTTAAGTTGTACTACATGACAACTTAGATATTTGAGTTCATTCAACTTAAAATTTTAAGGCAGCTGGGTAACAAGCCCAGCTTTTAAGTTTAACAAACCAAATTGTTTGTTTAGTCAACTCAAATATCTAAGTTTTCACTTAGTACAACTTAACATTTCAGGTTGACTAAGTTTATTTGAGTTGACTGAACTTAAATTTTTAAATCTGCAGGGTAACAAATTATTTTAAGTTGACTCAGCAAATTGTGTTTTTTTGTTTTTTAAAGTGTATGCATAATCTAAACTATTTTAAAAAGCAAGATAATTGATATTAATTAAGTTATTAATTAATTATTATGATTAAAAGTGCTACATTTATTCTGTGAAGCTGCTTTGTAATGATGTGTATTGTGAAAAGCACTATACAAATAAACATGAATTTAATTATGTTACCATACTGAATTATGTTACAAAATCATTCAGTGTTGACCAAGCCCATGGATTTCCCCCAGAATTAGTCTACTTTTATATTGTTGCCGCGGAGAGTTTTTTAGCCCGTGGGTCGAAGCAAATAATGTTCCCAGAAACCCAGTTGGGATAGTTCTGGCCATGATTTGGCTAGTTTTGAATACCAATTAATCTGGTTTTGTTACATAAATCTGGCAACCCTCATTACCTCAGCGCTGCTGTCATTTTGTCAAACATGGTGAGGGAGTAACTATTTTTATGTACGTTATATGTCAGTCTGGCAAATAACAATAAGCTGGACAATACCGGTATGAAATTGTACACTAGTTTAAAAGGGAAAATTATGAATGAAACTTCCTTGACCACAAAAACAGTATCTTAACAAATAAAATTCCCTTAAATGTATAAGATGGATCCGTCAAGCTTGTCATGTGTACAGATAGCTATCATGTGATACCTGTCATCGCCTGTCATGTGTACAGATAGTTTAAGCACGTACAACATGTACGCATAAGCGGTTGCAGTGGTAATGTACAACAATCTTGACTTGTGCTCAGGCAAACTAACCTTTTGTTGCATTATAATTTACAATGCAATGCAATTAGCTGAAATGAGTCATGGTGCACATCCCTTCTCTCAATTCAAAAGTCAAAGAGATCAAAATGCACGATGCACAATGCGTGTGATGGATGTCATAGAGGATTTAACAGATGTTTTACAGGAAATGGGCCTTCATTTCATCAGTTTTGTTTTCAGAGAAAACAACGAAGCTTAAGAAGCTTGGCTTTCATTTCAGGAGCTGCAGGAAACTGGTTTAAAGCTGCGTGTCAGGATTCCCAGCTCTGTATTCATTAGCTCACATTATTAGTGACCAGTGAGCTGATAATAAACAATAAGCAATTACACTGAACAGGGTTCTGATATCACAATAATAAGCACCATTTGAAACCTTATTTCATGGATTATTTCATTTGTGTATATGAATATAATTTACAGTGCAATGAATCAAATCAGTTAAAAGGAACACAGAAACATTTGAAAAAGCCAACTTACTGTTATCCTACTTAAACAACTTCTTCTGAGATCAAATGCTAATTATACTAGAATTATGCTGGTAACTTGCTAATGTTGCTAGTAACATGCTACTAACTTGCTAATCATGCGAACAACATGCTAGTAACTTGCTAATCATGCAGGTTACATGCTAGTAATTTGTTAATAATGCTATTAACATGCTACTAACTTGCTAATCATGCTAACAACATGCTACTAACTTGCTAGTCATGATAGTAACTTGTTAATCATGCAGGTTACATGCTAGTAGTTTGTTAATAATGCTATTAACATGCTACTAACTTGCTAATCATGTTAACAACATGCTACTAACTTGCTAGTCATGATAGTAACTTGTTAATCATGCAGGTTGCATGCTAGTAATTTGTTAATAATGCTATTAACATGCTACTAACTTGCTAATCATGCTAACAACATGTTACTAACTTGCTAGTCATGATAGTAACTTGTTAATCATGCAGGTTACATGCTAGTAGTTTGTTAATAATGCTATTAACATGCTACTAACTTGCTAATCATGTTAACAACATGCTACTAACTTGCTAGTCATGATAGTAACTTGTTAATCATGCAGGTCGCATGCTAGTAATTTGTTAATAATGCTATTAACATGCTACTAACTTGCTAATTATGCCAACAACATGTTAGTAACATGCTAATAATGCTAGAAACAGGCTAGCAACATACTAGTACATTTCTAATCATGCTAATAACGTGCTAGTAACACATTAGCAACTACCCTGAGTACCCTAGCAACTGCATAGCAGCACCCTAGCAACCACCCCAAGTTTCCTAGCAACCGCATAGCAACACCTTACCAATCACCCCAAGCACCCTAGCAACCACCCAGGAATTTAACTACTTTAAATTTCAAACTAGTTAAAACTGGAAACCTTCAAACTTCAAGCTTTTAAAACTACTTCACACTTTCTGGTTAGGCTTTTTCAAGCCAACTTAAAGTTTGTCTACGAACTTTCTATCTAGTTAAAACTTAACAGTTTTTCTTTTCATTACAGCTATAATCCTTGAATGGCCTTTACTCAAAGTTTGAATGTTATTGATATTTACTGCAGATTTACTGCAAATTATCATTGGATAACATCATACGTGTGGCTCTGTTCCCCACACAAAGTGCCATACATTCTTTAAACAATATTTGGTTTCCCAATGAACCTTTTTTTCTTAGTGTGAAGAACATTTTAAAGAACCATTTTCCGCTACAAAGAACCTTTTGTGCAATGGAAAGTTTTCAAGTTTTTAAAGAAAGTCACGTGATCTCTCAGAAATGTCGAAATAGTGAATTGTGTGTTGGATGTTTAGATGATAAAAAGATGTTTAGACTTTGAGAATCCAGTTTATCTGCATTGTACAGGTGATGCAGAAAAGAATGAAGCACTTTTCTTAGTTGAGCTCCTCCCGCTGGCTATAAAGACAGATGCACCGGTTCATCTGTTGCCTCACACTCAGTTTTGTATGTGCATTTCTGTTGTGGATGTGAAGATTAAAACCTGAAAACGAAACTGTACAATTTTGACGTGTAAAATGGCATCTGAAGGTTTAACTGAGGTGGACTTCACTTGTCCTGTGTGCTTTGACTTTTTTGTAAATCCTGTTCTTCTGCCCTGCAGTCACAGCATCTGCTCAGACTGCATCAAAGCGTTCTGGGAAAGTAGAGGAATTCAGGAATGTCCTATGTGCAGGGAAATATCCACAGTGAATGATCCTACGTTAAATCTGGCTTTAAAGAACATGTGTGAGATCTTCCAACAGGAGAGAAGTCAAAGATCTTCATCAGGAGATGAAAACGTCTGCAGCGCTCACAAAGAGAAGCTGAACCTGTTCTGTCTGAATGATCAGCAGCCTATTTGTTTGGTGTGTCGAGACTCCAAACTACACACCGACCACAGTTTCTGTCCCATAGATGAAGCCGTGAGCAATAACAAGGTCAGTAAACTGATTTTACTGATTAAACCAGTAAACATCAAAAGTTTTCACAATGACAAATTGTGAATAGATGTGCTGTTGTCTGCTGAATGAACTGAAATCAAGCTGTTGATTTGGAAGCACATTTGCTAATGTTTTCATATCTTTTATCATTTCATTGTGTTTTTTAAACTGAGAAAAAAAAAGTCAAAATTGAATCACAGAAATTTGGAATTCTGAGAAAAAAAGTAAGAATTGAGTCATAGAAACTCGAAATTCTGAGAAAAAAAGTCAAAATTAAGAGACAGAAATGTGGAATTCTGAGAAAAAGTCAGAATTCTGTGATAGAAACTCAGAATTCTTAGGAAAAAAGTCAAAATTGAGTGACAGAAATGTGCAGTTCTGAGAAAAAAATCCAAATTGAGTGATAGAATCTCTAAATTTTGAGAAAAAAGATTTCTGAGTGACAGAAATTCACAATTCTGAAAAAAAAAACCTCAAAATTAAGTGATAGAAACTTTGAATTTTGAGAAATGAGCAATTCTGAACTAAAAGTCAGAACTGGATGTAATCTCAGATGTAATCTCACAATTGCAAGAAAAAAAAAACACAATTGCAAAAAAAAGTGAGAATTGTGAGATAAAATGCCACAATTATCTTATTTATTATTTATTATTCAGTGGTGGAAACAGACATCAGATCTATGAATCTGATCAAAACGTTTTTTTTTTTTTTTACTGTGTTGTGATCAGGTTATTAATTACAGGGAGTGGTTGGAGTTACAGTGTGGTCAATTAGGCAATAAATAGGTGTTACAGGTTTCAGTTTGTTTTCACTCCTCACTCCAAACACATTCCCCCTCCATTGTCTGTGCTCTCTGTGTCATTATTAAATAATAAAACCGAAGACTGACACACAATTTCTATGTCTATGTGCTCTTAAAGTTCTGTAAAGATAAAAAGAAAGCGATGTAAATTATTTCTGAAAATGACATTCATATGTTTCCATTTGTCTTAATAATTAACATTCGCACCTGCAGGAATGAATCATCATCGGCTTTCATTTGCTTCTCTACGTCTCTCATTGCACATCTGAGAGATTCGATCTGTTTGCTGGTCTCAGTCTGTTTGCTGATCTGTTTGCTGGTCTCTTTCATGTTACTTGCCCAAAGAAAGGGCAAGTAACAGGAAATTAAACATGAAATTTTAAAGTAGAAAGTTTACAGTTTTGTAAAGTAAATTTTAAACTGTAAATTTTTTTTTAATAAGGTTTATTTTATTTACAACTTTAATAAGGTTAATAAGGTTTAATAAGGTTTATTTTATTTTATTTACAACTTTGAAAAATCATTTTTATAGTGGTGCAGAGACATTAAGCATAGAGGTCAGACAGTCTCATGAGTTTTTTGAATCGGTGATGGGCAGTATGGAAATATACTTCTATTATAAACTTAATTTGAAGTTGTCAGGGGGTCGTGTGCGGGAAGGAGGAGCAGGGACGAGGAAATAATGAAAACGTGCTTTAATTGAATAATCCAAAACGGGAACAGGAACAAACTGGAACAGCAGGGAAAACACATACCAACACGACGATAACTAACATTAAATGACATTAAGAACGGACAAGACACAAGGAACTGAATCGAACTTATAAAAGAGAGCTAATAGACAAAGACAGGTGGGAGTGATAAACCAATGAACACTCAACAAGAAACGGAACAGGAAAGACCAAATAAGGGCACAAGAGGGCAAAACCAACAAAACAGTCCACAGGGGTGTGACAGAAGTAATCCACTTAATTTTTTTTTACTATATTAGGATATCATCCAATTTTTATTTGTTTATTTTTTGGCGTAGTGTAAGCAGAGACAGAGTTATCAAGGTTATTGAATACTAACCTACTAAAGAAATGGTCCGTGTATCATGGAAATGACTTTGAAACGGATATTTCAAGATAAAAAACTTACATGTAGTTGCTTTAACAACAATTTATTAAAAGTTTAACAAATATGATGTTTTTTTTATTTTTTTCCTTTACTTAAGTTTACTTACATTAAAAAAGCATGTCTGATCAACTGAGTTCATGAAACTTTAATCATTTAAGAATGTAATAACATTTTTGCAATAATAGGGGCAAAATAAATGTTGTGTTAAATAAATGTTTTCTTTCAGGATAAACTCAAAGCTATACTGGAAGACTTACGGGAGAAGATGGGAATATATGATAACTTCAAACAGACTTTGGATCAGACTGCTGACCATAATAAGGTTTGAAATAATCACTGTGATTTAAGCACGTCTGGGTGTTATTGATCTACTTTGGCCATTAAATTGTGCTGTTAATTGCCAGGTTCAAACTCAAGAAACAGAGGAGAAGATCAGCAAGGAGTTTGAGGAACTTCGTGAGATTCTACGCAATGAAGAAGTGGCCAGAATAACAGTGCTGCGAGAGGAAGAGAAGCAGAAGAGTCAAATGATAAAGGACAAGACTGGGAAGACCAGCAAACAGATCGTATCTCTCAGATGTGCAATGAGAGACGTAGAGAAGCAAATGAAAGCCGATGATGATTCATTCCTGCAGGTGCGAATGTTAATTATTAAGACAAATGGAAACATATGAATGTCATTTTCAGAAATAATTTACATCGCTTTCTTTTTATCTTTACAGAACTTTAAGAGCACATTGGAAAGGTCTGTTGAGTTTCCTGTTTCTTTTCTGAATTCTCTGGCTCTCAGCAGCAGCAGCATCTCTTATTCTTGAATTTTTTGTTTTCCTCCCAGAGCCCAGTTCAGTCTCCCAGATCCAGGGAATGTTTCAGATTTGCTGATCAATACCCAAGAATACCTGAATGACCTGAGGCTCACTGTGGTACAGAAGATTGACAACACCAGAGGCGACCCCAGTGTAAGAGGAGGCCAGAATTTCAGACGGGGACACAATTCCAGAGGGGGACCCAGTGTCAGGGGAGACCCCAATTCCAGAGGGGGACCCAGTGTCAGGGGAGACCCCAATTCCAGAGGGGGTTTCAAGGGGGACCACACTTCCAGAGGGGGCCACAATTTCAGAGGGGGCCCCAGTAACAGAGGGGGCCACAACTTTAAGGAGGACCCCAGTAATAGAGGGGATCCGAGTTTTAAGGAAGACCCCAGTTTCAGGGAGGACCCTAGTTTTAAGGAGGGCCCCATCTACAGAGGGGGACACAATTTCAGAGGGGGCCCCAGTAACAGAGGGGACCCCAGTTTCAGGGGCGGCCACAACTTTAAGGAGGACTCCAGTAATAGAGGGGATCCGAGTTTTAAGGAAGACCCCAGTTTCAGGGAGGACCCTAATTTTAAGGAGGGCCCCATCTACAGAGGGGGGCACAATTTTAGAGGGGGCCCCAGTAACAGAGGGGACCCCAGTTTCAGGGGTGGCCACAACTTTAAGGAGGACCCCAGTAACAGAGGGGACCCCAGTTTTAAGGAGGACCCCAGTTTCAGGGGGCCCACAATTTTAGGGGAAACCCCAATTTCCGAGGGGACCACAGGGGCCACGGTACTGGGGGAGCGCATAAATACAGAGGGGGCCGGAATTACAGAGGGGCCCACAATAACGAGGGGGCCAAAGCTCCAGAGGGGGCGGAGGAGTTCCCGGGGTGCCCCTGAGGGGGACAAGTATATTAAAATAATTCAAATAAGTAAAAATATGTTACATTAAAATATTTTTTGAAATATTTTTTTAATACCTTATATTCTGAAAATTCCATATGCAAGAAATTTAACTTGCAGCGTAAACTGCACTGAAAAAAAGGTTTTGAAACTAGTCAATCTGACAAATAATTACAAAGAAAGGGCAAGTAACAGGAAATTAAACATGAAATTTTAAAGTAGAAAGACTAATAGTTTTTTCTTTTTTTTTTTTTTTTTTTTAAAAGTACTCTAATAAGGTTTATTTTATTTACAACTTCGAAAAATCATTTTTATAGTGGTGCAGAGACATTAAGCATAGAGGTCAGACAGTCTCATGAGTTTTTTGAATCGGTGATGGGCAGTATGGAAATATACTTCTATTATAAACTTAATTTGAAGTTGTCAGGGGGTCGTGTGCGGGAAGGAGGAGCAGGGACGAGGAAATAATGAAAACGTGCTTTAATTGAATAATCCAAAACGGGAACAGGAACAAACTGGAACAGCAGGGAAAACACATACCAACACGACGATAACTAACATTAAATGACATTAAAAACGGACAAGACACAAGGAACTGAATCGAACTTATAAAAGAGAGCTAATAGACAAAGACAGGTGGGAGTGATAAACCAATGAACACTCAACAAGAAACGGAACAGGAAAGACCAAATAAGGGCACAAGAGGGCAAAACCAACAAAACAGTCCACAGGGGTGTGACAGAAGTAATCCACTTAATTTTTTTTTACTATATTAGGATATCATCCAATTTTTATTTGTTTATTTTTTGGCGTAGTGTAAGCAGAGACAGAGTTATCAAGGTTATTGAATACTAACCTACTAAAGAAATGGTCCATGTATCATGGAAATGACTTTGAAACGGATATTTCAAGATAAAAAACTTACATGTAGTTGCTTTAACAACAATTTATTAAAAGTTTAACAAATATGACGTTTTTTTATTTTTTTCCTTTACTTAAGTTTACTTACATTAAAAAAGCATGTCTGATCAACTGAGTTCATGAAACTTTAATCATTTAAGAATGTAATAACATTTTTGCAATAATAGGGGCAAAATAAATGTTGTGTTTGAATTTTTCTGAGTTTATAATTGAATAGAAATGTATTATCAAAAACAGCAGTAAACAAATTAAGGCATAAAAAGGCCATTTAATCTTCTAAAATGTAATCAAATTAAAATGTAACAATTCCTTTTATTTTTGGCAACCAAAGTTCCGAACAAAAGAGGTTTGGAAAAAGAGTACCTTTTTATTTATATAATTTTTAACACATTTTTGTTTTTTTTAAAAAATGCAAGACGCAGTGCACTGGAAAATAACTTTTAACTTACATTATATAATACATTATACAATACATTTACAAGACTTTGTTTTGAAAAGTACTTGACGAGCAAGATGCTAAAATGCAGCAGGATGCTGAAAAATCTAAGAAAATGCACAAGGGACAAAGATGTCCACCTGTAGCATATTTTTGTTTATATAAAATAAAAAGCTTTTCATCTGTTTTCACTGCTACTGGGTGAAAAACGTAAAAAAAAAGATAATGTTTCTAAAGCGAATCATTAGTTACTCTCCAAAAAGATCAGGAGCTTTGGACAATGTCATTTATGCTCATGTTTAAATGTTTGATATTTACATGACACAATAACAGAAAGTTTTTCATGTCGAACATGTTATTACTTTAATTAAAAACATAGGGTGTGGTTCTGTCATATTTGTTTTATTTTACATTACTTTTTATTGAATTTATTTTTAATTTTAGGGTTTGTTTTAATTTAGCATATTCTTCTTTGTTATGATAATCTGTGACAGTAATCAAGATCAGATTTTGGGTGTTTCATACAATTTACAACATTGTTTTTTGTTATAAAAACAATAATCAATTATTTTAAAACTTAAATATAATTGTTATTTAGGTGGATGTGGTTCTGTCATATATATATATTTTTTTTCAATTAAGCTTTTATTCTTCATCTTGTAAGTTAGTAAGGTAATATGTAGCAATAATCAATTTTTAAATGTCATTTGGGTGTTTTTTAATGGGTATTAATTACTTTATGATGTGGTTCTGTAATAAATTGTTGTCAATTAAATTCTTCATCTTATACTTTAACAATAAAGAAACAATAATCAACTATATTTTTGTTTATTTGTTTTTTATTGCAAACCTTTTCACCTCATTTCCCTTTTTAATCTATCTCTGGCAACTATCTAATGTCATAAGTGTTAACGTATTTTTTAATTATTAAAAAAAAGCGCAAAATAATTATATTCTTAAAAATAATAATGTAGTTACGAATATTCATCTCTATAGCAAACGCATATAGAGACTAGATGTATATTCTGGTTTAAATAAATTTTGATATGTATCAGTAATCAGTGTTGGGGAGTAACTAGTTACATGTAATGGAATTACGTAATTTAATTACAAAATAAATGTAATTGTAATTAGTTACAGTTACTGAGAAAAAATGTGTAATTAAATTACAGTTACTTTTGAAAATGTTGATGATTACAAAGGGGGTTACATCTGAATTTTTTCACATACACACACCCGCATACAGACTTAATTGACTTCTTTCTAAAATTGCATTGTGACCACTCTAAAATGACACACCAATGTTTCAGGAGTTTAGGACACAGAATAGGACACATCGTCACCTTAGAATTTGAAGGTTCTATCTGACCTTATTTTTTTCAGAATTGAGTTATTCACATATTCTTATTGGGTGACAACTTATGTGATGTTTCTTTTGTAAGCTGTGTACATTTTGGGCCTTTTTTTAGAAAATAAAAATGGTTCTATCTACAGAAGTCTATGGAACGCAAAAACTTTGAAGCTCAATATATCAAAAGTGCTCAGAATGCAGACAGAACCTTATAATTCTAAGGCAACGATATTTTATTTCCTATTTGGGCGTATACTTTATTTTTTAAGATGAATTGTTTTTTTTGTTTTTTTTGTTATTTTCCAAGGCATTGATTCCAGTGTTTTCTGTCATATTTATGTGAACATTTGATTTCAAAACCAGTATCATAGCTGTTAAACTATTTCTTGTTATGATTTCAAATCTGTATTTAACTTCAGAAATATCTCAAAGTAAATAATAACTTTAACACTTTACTAACTTTAATAATAAGTCTGAATTTGTGTGGCTGTGCTTTAAATTAAATGATTACACGGCTCTGTGGAATGCTTGATTCTGATTGGTCAGTCATGACATTCCAAGGTATGTTATTCCCCGATAACAACTGGTAAAAGCTAATAACTCAGACTCATCCGGACTGATCAGATTTATCATAAGTCAGCGCTATACGCTTGATAGTTTTTCTTGGTGAAAGCTTTGCTTTTGGTTAGCTAATAAAATATTAAAACTCAGTATTAACAATTCAATATTATGTGTACAATTTCTTAATTCTGTCAACTTGCCACTTGCTGGCAATTGATTTCTTCATGGAAGCTTTGTGTTCAAATATTTCAACTCAGACCAGTGTTTTGTGTCTAATTATTTACTTTTGTGGCAAGCAGCTGTGTAATAAGTGGGATAATGTACATCCAGACAGTTGTTATCACAAAATAAAGCTGTATATTATCCCTTACTTGTAATCTTAATTCAAGTGCTAAAGGATTATTAAAGTCTGACAGTAATCAGTGTTGAGTGCTACTGTAAGGTTAACCCTGCCTGGTTTAAATCTTTCAAAATGGTGAACAGTTGAACATATTAGAAATTTAGAAAAGTAATCAAAAAAGGTAATTAAATGTAATAAGTTACATTACTTTTATAAAGTAATTGAAAAATTACACTACTTATTACATTTTAAATAGAGTAACTTGTAATCTGTAACCAGTGTTGGGAAGGTTACTTTGGAAATGTAATAGGTTACAGATTACAAGTTACTTGATTTAAAATGTAATAAGTAATGTAACTTATTACTTTTAATTACTTTTTGATTACTTTTCTAAATTTTTAATATTTTCAACTGTTAATCATTTTGAAATATTTAAACCAGGCAGAGTTAACCTTACAGTAGCACTCAACACTGATTACTGTCAGACTTTCAAAATCCTTTAGCACTTGAATTAAGATCATAATAAGTAAGGGATAATATACAGCTTTATTTTGCAATAACAGCTGGCTGAATGTACATTATCTCACTTATTACACAGCTGCTTGATAGATTATTTAGATGTTTAGTGTCAAAATTATTAGACATAAAACACTGATCTTGTTGAAATAGTTGAACGCAAAGCTTCCATGAAGAAATCAGTTGCTAGCAAACGGCAAGTTCAAACTAGACATTTTAGGGATACAGTGCAGTCATACCACTTTTCTTACACAACATTTCACCACATAAATAATTAAGTAGTAGTACTAGTTTGTTAGTTATCTTATAATCCATTACAATGAACAAAAAAAATGGCAGCAGCTGCGTTTGTATGAAACAATAGAGCAAGTCCACAATACCAGGATGACAGAATTAAGAAATTTTCTACATAATACTGAATTAAGCTTTAATATTTTATTAGCTAACCAAACGCAAAGCTTCCGCAAAGAAAAATTATCAAGCATATAGCACTGACTTAAGTTGCCCTGAAAGAGTCTGAGCTGTGTAATAATTTAATTTAAAGCACAGCCACCATAAATTCAGACTTTTTTTTTTTTACTTATATTTTGGGGCTTTTTATGCCTTTTATTGTGATAGGACAGTAGAGAGATGACAGGAAAGAGCTGGGAGGAGACAGGGGAGCGGGATCAGCAAAGGACCTCGAGACGGGGATCGAACTCGGGTCACCGTGAGCGCAGTTGCGCTATATGTCATAACAAGATCATAACATAAATAACATCATAACAAGAAATAGTTTAATAGCTATGATACTGGGTTTGAAATCAAATGTTTGCATAGTTATGACAGAAAACACTAGCATCTAACAATGCCTTGGAAAAAACAATCTTAAAAAATAAAGTTTATGCATAAAACCAAATAGGAAATAAAACAGAATAAGCATGTGTCCTATTCTGTGTCCTAAACTCCTGAAACATTGGTGTGTCATTTTAGAGCAGTCAATGCAATTTAAAAGAAGTCAATGAAATCTGTAAGTGGGGGTGGGTGTGTGGAAAAAAATTCAGATGTAACCCCCTTTGTAATCACTGGCATTTTTCAAAAGTAACTGTAATTTAATTACGTATTTTTTCTCAGTAACTGTAACTAATTACAATTACATTTTTTTGTAATTAAATTACGTAATTCCGTTACATGTAACTAGTTACTCCCCAACACTGTCTGTAACCTATTACATTTCCAAAGTAACCTTCCCAACACTGATTGTAATAAACATCAGCTATGATGTGATGTTATTTATTTCGAGCCGGCAATGTGATAAAGGCACAGTAGGGGGCAGCAGAGGCTTCTGCTGTGACGTCACAGCGTGACGCAACGACGCACGAGCGTGCTCCCGTCAGCTGATCAGTGAGCCGCTGCGGAATTAACGCGCGTTGCTGCGATATTTTCATAAAATCAACGACAGAAAGAATATGAGACGATAAAGAGCGGCTCCGGTGAGTAAAACACACCGACACTTAATCTGTCACACGACCAGACGCTGATAGAGACGCGCTGTCACATAATTATGATGATAAACACACTGATGAACGGGCCAGAGGTCAATAAACACACGATATACAGACACAAACATACACACTGACATCATCCATTAACACATACACATACAAAACTTATATCATTACACAAACATATGTACATTATATACATGTACATTATACAGTATACTTCTACATCCACACACACACTGTACACAACATTTACATGAACACTATACAAACATATGGCGTTTTTACAGCTCAAAATGTTCAAACAGGTCATTTTTAATCCATATAAGAGTGATTCTAGAGAATAATATCTACTGTTTATAGTCATTGTGCTGACAGACATAAATATGATGTGGTTTAATTATAAACTTTGTATTAATATGAGTCATTTCTGTATTATTGCACGGAATTGCAACTGTAATGATTGTTTTCTCATGTAGTTTGGTTTAGTTTAGTTTATTTGTTTACAGGGGCAATGCACATTAATACACATGTCTGTAACTGTGCCGGAATTAGCCAAAGAGGCTATTTTTCATCTGTAGACTCTTGACAGAATGTTAAAAAGTCACTCTAATAACAAAACAAAGCATCTTACACAGGGATTACAAAGCAAAAAAGAAGATATGAGAAAAGTTAAATGCTAAAAATACAAATATATGAGTGCACATAAAAGTAAAACATTTTCTCAGTCAGTCAGTCCTGCTAATAGTCCAGCCATGCATCATTGATCCATACAGGAATTATTTTTAGGTGTGTTAAACAGTTATAAGTATATATTAAATGATCCAAAATATGCGATACAATATGCATATTTTGCAAAGTATGTAGATTGTGACTGTGCGTTAATTTTCATTTTAAATACAATATTTAGAATAGACCTGGTCAAAATGAATGATTCAGTTATGGGTTTCATAATTATGCTGTTATTTATTAGGGCTGTCAAACAACTAATCGCGATTAATCACATACAAAATAAAAGTTTGAGTTTGCCTAATATATGTGTGTGCACTGTGTGTAATTATTATGTATATATAAATACACACAAATTAATGTATATATTTAAGAGAAATATGTTATTTATAATATTTTTATTTATATATAATATCAGTTATTTAAAAATTATAATAACTACATATAATTGTAAACATTTCTTAAATATATATATGAATGTGTTTGTATTTATATATGCATAATAATTACACACAACACACACACATATATTAGGCAAACTTAAACTTTTATTTTGTATGCGATTAATCGCGATTAGTTGTTTGACAGCACTATTATTTATAGAGCAGTGCTTCTTTCACATATTTATAATCTGTATATATCAATACATATATGGCATTTTTGCATCTTAAAATGTTCAAACAGTTCATTTTCAATCCATCTAAGAGTGATTCTAGTGAATAATATGTACTGTTTATAGTCAGTGTGCTGACAGACATAAATATGAGGTGGTTTCATTATAAACTCTGTATTAAAATGTGCCATTTCTGTATTAGTAAGCAGAATTGCAACAGTAATAATTGTTTGGAAATGGGTTTCCTTATCAGCCATTTTCTCAGTGTGTCCAACTAATAGTCCTTTGATCCATAAAGGAATTATTTTTAGGCCCAGACACCATTTTCAAATGTGATTGTGCAGATTTTTTTTTTTTATTAGATTAGTTTTACAAATATTCAGAATGGATCTGGTCAAAATAAGTGTTTATGTTATGTTGTGTATAGAGCAGGATGCCAGATATGCATAATATAGCACACTTATAGCAAATGCAATGTAAACTAATTTAAATTAGTGCTTTTTTCACATATTTATAATCTCTATATCAATACTTATGTATTATATCATGTATATTGGTATGCAAATGAGAAGAGCTGTTTTTGAAATGCATAGCACACTTTTTTTTTGCATTGATTCATGCAGTGTTGCTTGTTGCATACTGTATATGTCATTTATTTAACATGTTGCATACATAAATGTCACAATATGAGGTTGTTTTATCAGCCAGACTTGACGTTAATGCCACTTATGCATCAGCCAGATTGTGCTGAGGAAGTTTAAAACAAAGTGAATGGACATAAAATGATTCTAAGATCAATTTGGCTTTGTTTATCTGGCACGTAGTCATCATTTGTAGGTTTTATAATAGATTTAGCACAATATTGCACACTCAGCTTGGATATTACCTTTATTAAAGGTGTTGTTTGTTTTGAAAAAGCATTGCATCATGCTATCATGCATTGGAAATTTTACTTAAATTTCAGCAAAGCAGATGCTTATTGCACACATATGCACTTTTGTTAACTGCTCTTAAACTCTAAACTGCCTGATGCTTCTGCATATTATTGTTCGGTGCCAGTGCCGATCAGTGGATGTGTGTCTGTCTGTACGGATGAACTCTCATTGATTGCTCTGAAAGGGTTTGGTTTGATTCATCTGCTGTTGTGTTGTTAGTATCTGTCAGACTGAGAGAGACAGTGGCGCAGGAACACAGTCTT
This sequence comes from Labeo rohita, assembly GCF_022985175.1. Classification (NCBI taxonomy): domain Eukaryota; kingdom Metazoa; phylum Chordata; class Actinopteri; order Cypriniformes; family Cyprinidae; genus Labeo; species Labeo rohita. The sequence continues at coordinate 29,392,725 of NC_066889.1, forward strand.
ATTGTTTCTAAATCAGCAGAGGAATCGTTTCAGGATGAAGTTGGTTCATATAGTGAAAATGAAACGAGTGTTTCACAGGCTCAGGTTTAATATGAGGAGACATAAGCATGTCAGGTAAAGTCAGTCTGTTTTTATTCGTTGTATTCGTTGTGTTTGAATAGATTTGGTGTTTTTTAAATTCAGTAATCTGCATTATATAGAGCAAATGAATGCTTGCTTGTTGAACTCATTTAATTCTGAAACGCTTGTTTTTTAGTCATTTATATATTATTTGTACAAATGATCTTGGATTGCAATTGTGTTTTTATAAAACTGGTTTCTCTCATAATACATCGAAGCAGAAACTAGCACCAATAGTGAATGTTAAAAGCGTGATTTATGGTGTTTTATTGGACTAGCGCTTACAGAAGCGTTCAATAGTACTTACAGTCAGAGTCATTGATGTCCATTTATCTGTGCGTTACATAACAAGCACATTGTGTCCATCTCAGTTCTGCTTTGATTACATTCTAATTGCCAGTTCAATTAACAATTGTGTTGCACTTATAATATCAGAAGGTTGTTTTCTGTTGAACCCTTAAACAAGCTGGAGAGTGTGAACTTGGCGACTTCCGCGTGTTGTTTTAAGTGATGGATATTGATTTTGATTGATTCCTTTGTCAGTTTGAGGTTAATCTGTAATGTTTGTCAATCATGAGGCACTCATTTGCCCTGGTTGGCAACAAGGTTGGTCTGTTTTTTAATATATTCTGTGCATGAAGAGCATTTGTACGTTTCCATGTACACATTAGAGTATGCATAGTGTATACTGCAGGAATAATAGGTTAGTATGAGAATTTTGCTAGTGTGCAAATCCAAACTTATCCAGTGAGTGTCATTAATAAAGTTCCTTTATCATAAATAACTGAACCCTGTATAAATTAAAGGGTTTTAATATTCTGAATTGGTCACTTTTTTTTTTTTTTTTTAACTTCTATATATATTTATTTTTAAGTTGAAGAATTACCAGTATATCATTTTTGTAAGCTTTCATTGACTATAAAGCAATATTTTATTGGAATGTTCCGCTTTCAATTTTATAAATAAATAGTTTTTTCAGAAATTTAATTCATGGACATTTCTAAAAGCTTTCCATCAAATATAAAGAGTTAATATAATTTCTGTATTTTTTTTTTTTTTATATTGTTTTAAGGATAATATTGATAAATTGTTGAACAATTTATTTAGAGAAATTTTAATTTCTACTACAAAAAAGTTTTTGCTGCTGATATGGTTAAAATAAATAATTAAATAAAAATTAATATTTATTTAATAAACTTTGATACCAGTCAGAAGTGAACAATAAGATTTTTAATGTTTTTAATGTAGAATTTTCTTCTGCTCACCAAGCCTGATTTATTTGATCCAAAATATAGCAAAAGCAGTAATATTGTGAAATATTTTTACTATTTAAAATAACTGGTTTATATCTGAATATATTTTAAATTGTAATTTATTCCTGTGATCAAACCTGAATTTTTAGCATCATTACTCCAGTCTTCAGTGTCACATGATCTTTCAGAAATCATTCTAATATGCTGATTTGCTGTTCAAGAAACATTTTTTTTTGCATTATCAGTATTTTAAAAAGCTGAGTATGTTTTTTTTTTTTTTTTTTTTTTTCAGGTTTCTTTGATAAATAGAAAGATCCAAAGATCAGCATTTATCTGAAATATAAATATTTTGAAAGCTTTTGTAACATTGGAGTCAGTATAATTTTTTTTTTTTTTTTAATTTTTGTTTTTTTTTTTGGGAAAGAAATTATCGAAGTTTTCAACATAATAATAATAATAATAAATGTTGTTTGAGCAGCAAATCACAACAGTAGAATGATTTCTGAAGGATCATGTAACTGGAGTAATGATGCTAAAAATCAGCTTAGAAATCACAGGAATAAATTACATTTTTAAATGTATTCATATAGAAAATGGTTATTCTAAATAGTAAAAATATTTTAAAATTTAGCTGTTTTTGCTGTACTTTGGATCAAATAAATACAGGCTTGGTAAACAGAAGAGACTTCTTTAAAAACATAAAAAATCTTACTGTTCAAAAACAGTAGAGTATATATTAATATAATTAAAATAATATTATGTATTTGTTTGTTTGTTTTCTACTACCATATCAGCAGCAAAAGCAATGTTATATAAACATACATTTTGTAAAAAATATATTTTAGGCCTTTGTTTGCTCATCTAGGCCAGTAATTCCACTTCCTCATTTTTGTTTCTGGAATTTCCAACAATGCACTGATTGTGTCTCATTACTGTTTCTTTTGTTGTCTTTCTCTTTTCAGTATCGCAGAGAACATGTCAGGAAACAGTCTGGTATTACCCATAGTTCTGTGGGGCCGCAACGCGCCCACTCACTGCATCTCCAGCCTTCTGGTGATGGACGATCTGTCCACCATCATCACCGGCTGCCATGATGGACAGATCTGCATCTGGGACATGACCCCAGAGCTGGAGGTGAGAGGTCACGGCGAGGTCACACATAGCATTGTTTCCATTAAAGGGACAGTACACCCAAAAATGAACCTTCTGGCGTTATTTACTCCATATGACTTTGTCTTCCGTGCGCCAGAATGACATGAAGGTTCATAATCGCTCTGGATTGTTTGATGACTTTCCATTTCTCTGTGTGTTTAGATCAATCCTCGTGCTCTGCTGTTCGGACACACGGCTTCTGTCACCTGTCTTTCCAAGGCCAGCGCAGGAAGTGACAAACAATACCTCGTCAGCGCCTCCGAAAGCGGGTGAGAGAGTGTTTGTCATGGGCAACACTATATTATTAGACAGTGAAATGTGTGTTTCTGCGCTTTAAATGTTAGCAGTTTCACCTAAGACGTCTTTTGTGTTTGTCACAGGGAAATGTGTTTATGGGATGTCAATGATGGACGCTGTATTGAGTTCACTAAACTAGCCTGTGCACACACTGGTATACAGGTAACACACATAAACACACACACACACACACACTTATCTAAATGAGGACGTACTATATACAGTTTAATTGTGAGTTTACAAAGATAGAGAATATATACAAAATATACATTTTGAAAAAATATATTTATTGAAAATATAATTATAAATACTACAGATGAATGCAAACCATGTTAAAATAAATGTTTTTACATTTGTAGAATTAAGAAAAAGTTAAACATTTAATTTATGTATTATGTGTCATAGATGTCTCTTTTTCTTTTCTACAGTTTTATCAGTTCACCATCGGCACACAGAGGGAGGGGCGACTTCTGTGCCATGGACATTACCCAGAAATCCTTGTAGTGGACGCCACTAGTCTAGAGGTGCTTTACTCACTCGTGTCCAAGATTTCGCCTGACTGGATCAGTTCCATGAGCATCATTCGCTCACACCGCACACAAGGTAAACACTGCTGTTTTGACGTGTGAGAATGTGATGCACTTCAGGAAGATAGGAGCAAATGTCTGTGTATAGACAAACAATAATTTCAGCTCATTTTATAATGAGAAAAAGGAATGTGTACAGATAATTTACTCAACAAAGTTCTAAATGTTTAAAATAATCAAGCAATAATCAAAACACAGTTTTGGTATTAAATGTAATTAAATATTAAAAATCTATTTAAATTCCACAAATTACATATTTTAAATATACATTTTAAATAGATTTTTTATATATTTTCAATTTATTTATTTTATAAATTAAAACATAAATGAAGAGAATGTGATTTTTTTTTTTTTTTTTTTTTTTTACATTACTTATTATTTCGTTTTAGTGCCCTTAGGTGTTAAATGTCTATGTTGAAAGTAATGCAGAAAAAGTCATTGCACACTCTCAAGCTTCTGTTAAAATAAAACATGATTTTTTTTTTTTTTTTACATAATTTTTTTAAGGCCACAAAATTTAAATCTACTAACAAAATTACTTAAATTACACATTTAAAATTTTAAATGATGAGTTTTAAATTTTAAAATTACTTTATGAAAATGTATAATTAAACAAAGAGAATGAATTTTAATTATTGTTTTATATTAATTAATTAATTCATTCAAAAATTCATTGCACATTTGCAAGCTACTGTCTAATAGCCACAAAATTAAAATGTACCAACAAAATTACTTAAATTACACATTTAAAATTTTAAATGAGTTTTAAATTTAAAAATGACTATAAAATTGTATAAATAAATAAATGAAGAGAATATATTTTAATTATTATTTTATATTTACTTATATTTACTAATTTAATTAATTAGTTCTAAAATTCATTGCACATTTTCAAACTACTAGCTAATGACCACAACATTAAAATCTACCAACAAAATTTTAATTTTTTGTTTTTTTGTTTTTTTTTAAATTCAAAAATGACTTATTCAGAATGCATGTATATGTAAATGTATTATATGTAAAAAAAATAAATAAAAGGAATGTGATTTTGTTTTATTATTTTATTTAATATTCATTCATTGATTCAAAAATTCAATGGACACTTGAAAACTACTATCTAATGGCCACAAAATTAAAATCTACCAACAAAATAAGCAAAATAACACAATTAAAATGCAAACAAGTATCATAGTTTTGGGCCCGCTGGACATTAAGTTAAGAATAATTTAACTACAGCCCATAATGACTCTCAATCTGGAGGTGTCTCACTAGTTCAAGTGTGTGTGTGTGTGTTTCAGAGGACACAGTGGTGGCTGTGTCTGTCACTGGGATTCTCAAGGTGTGGATCATCACCGCTGATGTCAGCAGGATGCAGGTGAACATTTCAAATGTTCTAGACAGAATAGCTGTGTAGATGGACAGAATTAGTCATGTAGTTCATCCTGCTGGAGAATAAAAACTATGTGTGTTTCCAGCAGGATCTGGACCCTGTGTTTGAAGAAGAATCAAAGCCCATCTACTGTCAGGGCTGCCAGAGCATCTCATTCTGCACGTTCACACAGCTCTCGCTGCTGGTGGTGTGTTCGAAGTACTGGAGGGTGAGTGTGTGCAATTATGAGTTTGTGATATTGTGCTTCACACTATGGTTGGAGTTCTAATAATCTGTGCTGCAGGTGTTTGATGCGGGTGATTTCTCCCTGCTGTGTTCGGTCCCGAGCGAGAACAATCAGTCCTGGGTCGGAGGAGAATTCATCGCTGCTGATAAAGTCATAATCTGGACTGAAGATGGCTGCAGCTACATTTACAAACTGCCCGCCAGGTAATGCAACAACTCATGCTACTAGAGCTGCACCTTTAGAAATAAATCCAAAAACTTGATTTGGCTTAATGCATTTCATTATGTGCTGTAAATAAATATATGCACTGCATTTTTCTAGGTGAAGTGCAGCTCTGTGTTTGTTTACACACGTGCAGCTCATCTAGTTTTTATAGTGTTTCTGAGCGGGTCGTTTCACATTAAATGCTGATGTTTGCTAAGCTTATAACGGGCATTTGAAAGCTTTCCAAGCTTTTTAAAAAAACACTTAAATTGGCTGTTGAATTGGCTTAAATTGGCTTAAACGCATCAAAAAAACAAGAGGCTTTAAGGGCTTCCCTTGGTTTTTAGCCAAAATAAAAGCTCTTTGATTTAATATTTAAAAGTGAAGTTTTAGTTGTACTGAAAAATAAAGTTATTATATTTTTCTCATTCCTTATAATATCAAAAAACATTATTATCTTATAATTTAGTACACTAAATTTCTATAATTTACTAATTTTTTTTTTTTTTTTTTTTACAAAATGTAAATTTGGTAAAAACGTAAAAATAAAATATGAACAGTTACATTTATTTTATTTTATTTTTATAAATATATTTTAATAATTTTTTTAGGATTTTTTATAATATTTTTATTTTATAAATAAATATAAATGTGTTAAATAAATATGAATGCTGTATAAATGTGACCATAAAAAGAAATAACTAAATATATATATAGAAACACCAACAAACTACCTAAACATTACCAACTGCTTACAAATTGCCAACAAATAACGAAACACTCGCAAAAAACACTCTTAAACCATACAGCAAATGAGCGCACGCCAGTGTTGAGGAACTAATGCATTACAATGTTGCGTTACTCCCTAAAAAAGTAACTTATTGTGTTACTTAGTAGTTGTTGTTTTTTTAAGTAATGCGTTACATTACTTTTGCGTTACTTTTTCTCATCTGGGCTGGGCAGGATAGCTGTCAATTAATAAATGGGAAAATTGGTAAATTAAAAAAAAAGTAATGCGTTGCTTTACTAGTTACTCAGAAAAAGTAATCTGATTACATAACTCACATTACTTGCAATGAGTTACCCCCAACACTGGCACACATGCTTACAAACTACCTGTCATGTCAGAGTTATAGACAATTAAGACGGCTACTAATCAGTGTGTGTGTGTTTCAGCTGTCTTCCAGCTAGCGAACACTTCCGCAGCAATGTGGGGAAGAAGGCGGAAGGTTCGATCCCTCCTTTGGTGTACAGCATAGCGGACCGCGCCGACAAACAGGTCGGACACACACTCTTACACACACTCACATGAGGAATGTATGTAAACAACTACACACTCACTTGTACTTTTACAAACATGTCTGTTTATTCTTAGCCTTCAGATTCAGTCAGATTTAGACTTTTTACGTCAATATCAGTGATTTTTATCTTTTATAATCTGATGCGTTGATGCAGAACTTCACTTTATTTGTTCGAAATTGACTAGATTGTGGAAAGTGGATTTTACAGGTGTCTTGAGAGGATCAAAATTTAAATGGACATTTGCGAAGACAAACCTTTTTCATTTTATAACATCACTGTTGAATTAAATCAGTTTTGATTTCATGTGACTTTAAAGATTAGTTGATCTCAGCCAATCATAGAGCGTTAAATGTCTTGTGTGTTTAAGTTCAGTTTCTTTATAAATACACCGCTGTTCAAAGATTTGAGGTCGGTTAAATGTTTTAATGTTTTTGAGATACATCTCTACCGCTCACCAGGGCTACATTTGTTTGATCCAAAATACAATAAAAACAGTAAAATTGTGGAATAATATTACAATTCGAAATAGCTGTTTTCTCTCTGAATATCTTGTAAAATGTAATTGATATATGTGAAGCAATGCTGAATTTTCAGCGTCATTGCTCCAGTCTTCAAGTCACATGATTCTTCAGAAATCATTCTAATATGCTGATTTGCTGCTCAAGAAAATTTGTTGTGCTGCACAATATTTTTGTGTAAACTGTGATGTATTTTATTTTTCAGGTTTCACAGATGAATAGAAAGTTCAAAAGAACAGTATTTGTTTAAAATGGAACATTTTGCAACATTATAAACGTCTTCAGTGTCACTTCTGATCAATTTAATGCCTTTAACTTTTAAATGGTGGTATATCACAGTTTCCACAAAAATATAAAGCTGAATATAAAATTGATAATAATCAAAAATGCTTCTTGAGCAGCAAATCAGCATAGTAGAATGATTTCTGAATGATCGTGTGACTGAAGACTGGAGTAATGATGCTGAAAATACAGATTTCCATCACAGAAATAAATTGCATTTCACAATGTATTCACATAGACAACAGGGATTTTAAATTGTAAAATATTTCACAAATTTTACAGTATTTTTCATTAAGTAAATGCAGCATTTGTGTAAACTGTGATACATTTTATTTTTCAGGATTCACAGATAAATAGAAAGTTCAAAAGCATTTATTTAAAATAGAAATCTTTTATAACATTATAAATATCTTTACTGTCACTTTTGATCAATTTAATGCGTCCTTGCTGAATAAAATCGTTAACTTTGGATGGTAGTATCAGTTTTTTAAAATATAAAGCAGCTCAAATATTTTTCGACATTCATAATAATCATAAATATTTCTTGAGCAGCAAATCAGCATATTAGAATGATTTCTGAAGAATCATGTGACTGAAGTCTGTATTAATGATGCTGAAAATTCAGATTTGCATCACAGAAATAAATTACATTTCACAATGTATTCAAATAGAAAACAGGGATTTTAAATTGCAAAAATATTTCACAAATTTTACAGTATTTTTCATTAAGTAAATGCAGCATTTGTACAAACTGTGATACATTTTATTTTTCAGGATTCACAAGTTCAAAAGAACAGCATTTATTTGAAATGGAAATCTTTTGTAACATTATAAATGTCTTCACTGCCACTATTGATCAATTTAATGCATCATCGATTAATAAAATCGTAGTATATCACGGTTTCCACAAAAATATTGGGCAGCACAACTGTTTTCAATATTGGTAATAGTCAGAATTGTTTCTCAAGCAGCAAATCGGCATATTAGAATGATTTCTAAATTGAAGACTGGAGTAATGATGCTGAAAAATTCAGCTTTGATCACAGGAATAAATTACATTTCACAATATATTCACATAGAAAACAAGGATTTTAAATTGTAAAAATATATCACAATTTAACAGTATTTTTCATCAAATAAACAGCCTTGGTGAGCAGAAGAGACTTTATTGTTAATTAAATTAAAACTCCAACTTTTTGAACGGTGGTTTTTGTGTTTTTAGTTTGTGTTGTGTCTATGTTTTGTTCTCGTCAGTCTGCTCCTGTGTCATTTGTGTGTTTGATTTCTTTATGATTTGCTCTCTGTCCGTTGTTGCCCCGGCCCAGCTGGAGGAGGGGTGGGAGGGGCAGTGTGTTGTGGTGCGTCTCCCTGACAGCGCTTGTGATCCGGAGCTCTACACTCCTGAATTGCAATACATCCAGCGGCCTCTAGAGGCACCAGTAAGCCCAAATGACAGCGAGACGCAGGGGCGAGGAAGCTCTCGACCGCATGATTATGTCACAAAATAGCACGATTTCATCTGTTGTATTATAACATTTGTAAAAATAAAATAAGTGAATTTGATTGGCTATCTTGAGAGCTTCCTGTGAAGTTCCTGCCTCTCTTGCTGTCTCTCTAATAGTCACTCACTCTGATTCGCTAAGTCTCATGCTCCTCCCACTAAAAACGACCAGTCATTGACCTCCCTCATTGGTCTTCACACGGTGAAGATGCATGCAAAGTCCCAGAGCTTCTTTACAGTGGCTTCAGCTTGTTTTATTCTGATGCTTTCAATTAAAAGGTGCCGATTTGGTCTTTTTAAGATCTAAAACGTAATATGAAGTGTGTTGCTCTCTGGTTTTCTTCAGCTGATCTTTCTGTGTGTTTCTTTTGGGTGCGTATTCAGCATGTTTAAGCGTGTGGGTTTGGACGTGTGTGTCGTGAGAGTGTGTGTTTAGCAATAAAAAGCTCAATGGTGGAACTTTGCACTGTTTTCAATACAGGATGTGCTTTAAAAATTAAAAGGACATACATTAATATTATATGATGCATTTATCAATTTAAAATAGTCATTTCCACTTCAATTCATACCACCTCAGACACATGGAAAAACACAAAGAGGAATTTTACATTGAAACATCATGTATGAACAAATGTAAAATCTCTTAAAAATTTCAAGCAGTTTTTCACACCAAAACCATATTGCACGGAGAGTAATTGTGAATTTTTATCAGTCTTTTTATTATTATTATTATTGCTATTTTATTTACTATAAGCAGTTAATGTATGTTTAACTTTATGATTTTGTGCTTTTCAATAGTAGTACTGAATTTTCAGTATTTTACCACGAAACAAAGCTCACAATCCATTTTATTTATGTAATGTAAAATTATGCATTGGGGATGAAATATATATATTTTTTTTTTATCCACAGAGATTTTATTTGGATGTTTTCACCATTCTAAATAATTTATATGAAACATTATGAAGGCAAACTTTTTTTTTTTTCTTTTAGATGACACTCCCAACTCCCAAGATCAATTTATACTGTTAAAAATGAGTATTATATTTAAAAAAAAAATGTAGTTTTTTATTAATTTATATTATTATGTTTCTGCCCACATAGAACTGTACTGTTAAATGTATTATTTATTTATTTATTTATTTAATTCAAAGTTTTTATTTATTTATTTTAATATATTTATTTTTTTTATTATGTATTTTAATCAGTTTGTTTTAATCAGTTTTATTATTTATGGATTTTAATCTATTTTGTCATTTATTTAATATTACTTTTATGCATTTTAGTAGTTTTTTTCATTTAATCAGTTTATTTAATTTATTAATTTTATTATTTGTGTATTTATTATTCAATTAATTAGATTTGTAATTTAAGCATTTTTAATCAAATTTGTATAATTTTATTTCTGCGAATTTTATGCTAATACATTTATTTATTTAAAATCAATTTTTATGTATTTTAATCAATTTATTTTTTTGAATCTGCTTTTTTATTATTTATATATTATTATTAATCTATTTGTTTTAATCTTTTTAGTATTTATTTTAATCTACTTTTCATTATTTATGCATTTTACTCTACTTTTTATTATTTATTTATGCATTTTAATTAAATTTGCATAGTTTACTTTTAGCGTTTTTTATGTATGTTAATTTTATGTATATTATTTTTAATTTATTTATTTTTAGTGATTTTTTTTTTTTTTTAAATGTAGGTTAATGCATTTATTTATTTGAATCTGCTTTTTTATTATTTATGTATTTTAATCTGATTTTATTATTCATTTTAATCGTTTTTTTAAGCATGTATTTTAATCAATTTATTTATTTTACCTGATTTCGATGTATTTTAATAAATTAATTTATTTTAATCAATTTTTTTATTATGCATTTTAATCTATTTGTTTTAAAAGAAATTTATTGTTTATTTATTTGAATCTACTTTTTATAATTTATTTACGCATTTTACATGTTTTGTCAGTTATTTTTATAAGTGAAATTTTATTGATCTATTTTAATATGCTTATTAATAATTTATTTAGACATTTTATTAAATATCTGTCTTAATAAATTTTATTTATTCATTCTAGTCTTATTTTTACCCCTCCCCCCCTCCTTTTTTTAAACTTTCTTTTCTTTTTAATTCAGTTTTTCTCAACTTTTCCACAGACCCCTATCACTCCCTTGTGGGCCCTTGAGGGTCCCCAGTTTAAAGAACGCTAGCTTTAAACCAACTGTAACTCATTGTGATGAAAAACCAACTCCATTTTGTGCCCATTTTCCGTCAGTACGTTCGTATCATCACTAAAATGGCTGACGTCCCCTTTCCTCAGCCATGAACCTGCATGAGCTGACTATTTCCCTTCTCACAGGAAACAGGCGCTCATGTTTAACAGCTTCCATACGTACATCGCTCAGAGTTCTGATAGACGCTTCTGCAGTCAGATGAATGCGAGCAGGCTCAGGTTGCTGTTGAGTGTGTTTGATGGCTCTGGATGTTTGCAGATGTTGATGTTTGTGTGGCTGGTCTCCTGCAGCTCCTGATTTGTCCGCCCGTGACGCGCTTCTTCTTCGGACGGAGGGAGCCGTTCCACAAACTCCTGATCCAGGGCGACTCTGCGGGCCGACTGACGGTGTGGAGCATCCCAGAGACGTCGCCCCTACAGCCGCTGTCCTCCGCCGCAGGTACATCGTTCTCTTCAACACCCACGTTTATTAAAAAACAAAACAAAAAAAAAGTTCATAATATGAATATTATATTTCTCACACATTACAAAAAATCCCTTGAGAACAACTGTAACTGTATTTAAAAAAAAAAATACGTAACATATTTTTTAAAAACATACTTGTTTAACAAACGTTAAAATATTTTTTTTTACTTTTTTTGCGAACTACGTATTATAATACAGTAAAAATCATATTTTTTAAACTGTGTTTAACAAACATGAAATATTTTTCAACTTTTTTGCAAACTGCGTATTATAATACAGTAAAAACTGTTTAACAAGCATTAAAATATATTTTTTTATTTTTTTCCACAAACTGTGTATTATAATACAGTTTTTTTGCATAAAATGTATATTTTAAACAATATTGTAATTATTTTAAAAAAATCCCAAATAAAATATTACAAACATTAATGTATCCATTTTTAAAAAAGTATTGTAACTTTGTAACATTTTTTTTTGGCACAAATCTAATATTATAAATGGCATTGTAACTATTTTGTATCTTTTTCATAAACTGTAAATATTACAAACATCAATGTAACTTTTTAAAAACTTAAATATTTTATATTATAATATTGTAACTGTTTTTAAACATTTTTAATAAACTGAATGTTACAAAAAGTATTTTATCTATTCTTTAATATTTTTTTCTTTCACAAACTGAATTTGATTGAAAGTATTGCAACTATTTTATAAGCTGTTTTCACAAACTGAATATTATGACTAGTATTGTAATTATTTTTAAAAAAATCACAAATTGAATATTATAAATGGTATTGTAACTTTTTTAACCTTTTTTATAAACTATAAATAGTATAAACTATGTAACTATAAAAAAATATATATATTCCAACTTGAATATTATATTATTGGTAACTTTTTTTTTTTTTTTTTTTAATAAAGTCAAATTTTAAAGCAGAAGTATGGTGGAAAAACAGCTGTGTGGTTTCCTGAGTTTAGCAACACAGATTCTGCATATAATGAGGTCACATAAAAAAATTCAAGATCATGTGACAACCATGAAGTATAATAATCTTTGAAATTCAGTTAATGACTGGTTGTTTTACTGCATCTGAAAGTCTTTTGCATCAGTACAGTGTCGCCCTCTGCTGTTTGTATTCAGTGCTCCTGTACACTGTGTGCCCTCTTGTGTCTGCTTGTAGAATTACAGATACTGACTCCTGCATGTAATGCCAATATACTGTTCTCAAACAGCACAGAACCATGTTTACGTTCCATTTTACGTTCATAACGTCGTTTTCTGTGTCTCCTCCTCCAGAGCTGCAGGTGTCAGTCAGCATCAGTCTCCAGGAGGCCTTTGATAAGTTAATGCCGTCTCCGGCCGGCATCATCGACCAGCTGAGCGTCCTGCCCGGCTCTAACGACCCCATTAAGGTGACGGCGAGCGTTTACATCCCGTCTCAGGGTCGACTCGTGTGTGGACGAGAGGACGGCAGCATCGTACTCGTTCCTGCTACGCAGACGGCCATCGTTCAGCTCCTGCAGGGAGAACACATGCTGCGCAGAGGTGAGACATAATAATATTTACAATGTAATTAATTATAATAAATATTATATTTTAATAAAAATATTTTAAAAATATTTGTATTATTACTTATTATGTATAAATGTACTTACAATTATGACATTTTAATTTATTACTGTTATTATTATTATTATTATTATTATTATTATTATTATTACTAGCCAATTGAATTTTGTTTAATATTAAATATGTAAATATGTAAGTTTAAATGTCATATTTATTGTTATATTATTGTTACATTCATTATATTTTATTTTTTTAACATCATTATCTGCAGCAATCTTCAACAATTATCTGCACTTTATAAATGTGTATATTTTATTATTTTATATATTATTTATAGATTTTTGTATTTATTATTATTTATTTATTATTATTAATTATTTGTTTTTGAAACTCAAGTACAAGCGCACTATTATTGCTATTAATGTTAGTAGTGTTATATTATTATATATCATTAATATATTTTATAAAATATAAATTATATAATTATTAATATTCTATATTCGTGTTTGTGATTTTTTTTATTTTTTTTTATAAATATATTTATATTTATAATTATTATGTTTTATAGTATATATGCTCTAACATATATATATATATATATATATATATATATATATATGTAAATATAAATGTATGATATTATTATTGTATTTATAATATATTTATATTGTTTATTTAGATGTCTTTTAATATTATATTATTAATGTTGCATTTATTATATATATATATATTTTTAAATTATTTTCTGCCACAATCTTCAAAAATTATCTGCAATTTATAAATGTGTATATTTATTATTTTATATATTATTAATTGTCCATTTTTTATTATTATTGTTATAATTATTTGTTTTTAGAACTCAAGTATAAGCACAGTATTGTTGCTATTAATATTGTTATCATTGATATATTTTATAATAAAATAATTTTTTTAGAGTTATTAATATTTTATTTATATATATATATATATATATATATATATATATATATAATTTATTATTATTAGAACATATATAATATAACAAAATTATAATAATTATTATAAAAAATATATAATTATTATTTATATATTTATTATAACTTTGTCTCTGTGTTTGTGTAGGTTGGCCTCCTCATCGCACTCTCAGAGGTCACAGACATAAGGTGACGTGTCTGCTGTACCCGCACCAAGTTTCCCCGCGCTACGATCAGCGCTCGCTGGTGTCCGGAGGTGTCGACTTCTCCGTCATCATCTGGGACATTTTCACCGGTGAGATGAAGCACATCTTCTGCGTTCACGGAGGAGAAATCACACAGCTGATCGTACCTCCAGAAAACTGCAGCGTAAGTTTCCTCCACACATTCGACACTCATTAGAAGTAAATGTACCGTATTAGTTTTTATAATAGCTTTTAGCATTCAGTGGGCGGGGCTTATTGGTCCAGATGTTCTCTCTGATTGGTCAGGTATGATGGTTGTAATCAATAGCAGAAAATGTGGTAGGGATGCTCCGATTAGGATTTGACTGCTACAGATGCTGGTCAATATCTGGATTCGATCACAGCTCTTTTAATTGATGCTGGCATGATGCATAGCGTGTCTGGGTCTGTAGTGTCCTGTAACATTTATGAGATCTTGAGCTATGCTATACATATAACAATATATATATTTATGTTAATGTTGGGCAATGATTAATCACAATTAATTGGATCCAAAAGAAAAGTTTTTGTGTACATAATATGTGTGTGTACTCTGTATATTTGTTATGTATTTATAAATACACACATGCATGTGTATATTTAAGAAAAATGTTATATTTATATATCAAATATAATTATATATAATATAAATTATATGAATATAAATTTATACATTTAAATACTTGTAAATATTTCCAAAATATATAATATACATGTATGTTTTTATATACATATGAAATAAATATACACAGTTCACACAAATATAAATGAATACTTTTATTTGGATGTGATGAATTGTGATTAATCGTTGCCCAGCACTAATTTAAATTTTTTGTTTGTATGTATAATATATAATATAAAATATATAATATATATTTTATGTTAATTTTTATTTTTTTATTATTATTAATTTATCGACATAAAGAGGTTTAGAAATTTAATATCAGCCATAATGTATAATTTTTATAATATAAAAATTATATATCAATATGACATATTTTTATTTTTTGAATTTTATATTTATATTATAATAGTTTTAATTCTATATTTTCCATTTTCATTTTAGTAAAAGTTTTAGTAATTTTGTTGTCTTTTTGTCTTTTTTTTATGGTTTTATTAGAATTTTTATATTTATATTATAATAGTTTTTATTATTATATTTTTCATTTTAGTAACCTTTTAATAATTTTGTTGTCTTTTTTGTCAATTTTTATTAATAATTTGAATTTTTATATTTTTATTAGAATTTTTGTATGTCATAGTTTTTATTATTAGATTTTACACTTAATTTTAGTAAAAGTTTTAGTAGTTTTGTTGTCTTTTTGTCAATTTTTATTTTTTGAATTTTTATGCTTTTATTTGAATTTTTATATTTATATTATAATAGTTTTTATTTATATTTTTCAATTTTGTTGTCTTTTTGTCAATTTTTATTAATAATTTGAATTTTTATATTTTTATTAAATTTTTGTATGTATGTCATACTAGTTTTTATTATTGGATTTTACATTATATTTTAGTAAACTTTTAATAATTTTGTTGTCTTTTTGTCAATTTTTATTAATATTTAGAATTTTTATATTTTTATTAGAATTTTAGTATTTATGTCATACTCGTTTTTATTATTAGATTTTCCATTTCCTTTTAGTAAAAGTTTTAGTAATTTTGTTATCTTTTTGTTGTTTTTATTTATATATGTTTAAATACATCTACGTGTAATTTTTATTACATTTTAATTCTGTTTTTAGTTATTTTAGAACTAAAGAAACCTAAAATAAACAAGCTAAACAAGTTAAACTAAACAAAGAATGATAAATGTGGTCAGCTTTTTTCAAAAAAATATTTTATTTCAGACAATGTTTATTTTAAACATTTATGTATTTAGTTAGATAATTATTTAGTTATTTATTTATCATTCATTCATTGTAGCTGACATTGTGCTGTCTTTATGTGTGTGTGGTGAGCTGATGTTGTGGTGGCAGTGATGTGATGGATCTGGTGTTGTTTTCACGGTCAAGGTTTCTCATGACACTCCATCAAAACTCAAGAACATCAGCTGTCAACACACACACACATCTCTTTTCTTCTGGTATAGTCTGAAGTCATAAGAGACGCAAGGTTGTCGCTCAGCGACACACAGAAATGGACATTAAGTCATTATTTACTCTGTTGTTACACACAGAACTTGTTAGCGTCACAACTGTGATTTTTGCACCGGTAAACAGCGTTTACGTTTTCTTCACAGTTCTTAAAGGTTCCTTTCCAGACATTGAAAAGTTCATCCGGCTCTCGACGGCCGCGGAATTTCTAATCTCCGAGCTTCACCTCGGTGACCAATTAGACGCAAACTTTCAGGACTAAATGTCAGACGAAGAGGCTGCGAAGCCTCCGAAACGCAATCAAAAGAAACGAGCGCGCCGTCGTCATGGAAACGCTCCGAGTTTCCCTCCTTAAGTCCTGCTTGACCTTTGCTGCAGGATTTGTTGTGTAAGGCAGACCCTGAGTGACCTTACGTCGAGTTACCGCTCCGCTCTTTCATTTGATTCGCGCTGATATCATTTCCACTTTCATTGTTGGCAGCTTTTGACTTTTCTCTTGTGTTTTTTCGATGTTGTTGTTGGCATTTCGTGATTCGTAGGTGTTTTATTCGGTGTGAATAAAGCGAGACCGAATCGATCGGAGACGCTGTTTGGGGGTTTTAATTTTTAACACCAATGAAAGTTGTGCCTTTTGACGCTTAAATAAACCTTACCAACTCTGAAATAAACTTCTTTATACATTGAATAGGTAAAAAAAAAAAAAAAATTTTGGAATTTTTTTTTTTTTTTTTTTTTAGAACTGTAGTACGTTTTACAAGAAAACACTTTTTTTAGTCTTTCAAAAAGCCTTTAATTCAGTTTGTTACTTATCATTTCTTAGTAATTATTTGTGAAATTTACTAGCAATTTCTGAGTGAAAATGGTGTAAATCCTACACTTTTTTTTTTTTTAGTAAAGAGATTTTAAAATATTAATTTAATATTAATTAGACCCATCATTCTTGACCAATTAGAGACAATGTTTCAGCTGTTTTGCTCCACTCATTTTCAGACCCCACTGTTTCTTGTTAGTTGTCATTCTATTTTTTGTTAAATCTATTATAATTTTTTACTGCAAATGAAAATCATGTCCTTACACCCCAAAATTAGCTTGTGATGTGACTTATACTTTATAGATATATTTGAAATATATTTAAAATCTACAAATACTAGTACCATTATTTTTTTTCTAAAACGTTTTAACATTTTCAATTATCTAGCATGTTAAATACACTTATTTTATTTTATTTTATTTTATTTTATTTTATTTTATTTTATTTTTTGTAAATCACTTTGGATAGAAGCATCTGCTAAATGAATAAATATCAGTGAAAAATTCTTGATGAATTGAACTCGTGGTGTGACTTATACTTTATAAATATATTTGAAATATATTTAAAATTACAAACAGTAGTCCCATTATTATTATTATTATTATTATTATTATTATTATTTATTTATTTTTTACTATAACTACAACTTTTTAACATTTTCAGTTATCAAGCATGTTAAATACTCTTATTTTATTTTATATTTTATTTTTTGTAAATCACTTTGGATAGAAGCATCTGCTAAATTAATAAATATCAATACAAACATTCTTGACGAATCAGAGTCAACACTGCATTGCTAAGCCCCGTCTCTTGGCTGTTTGTCTTTATATTTTATGTTAATTATGTTCTAATTTACTACAGATGAATGTCGTGTCATTTGACCCATAAATTAGCTGGCATTTTATTTTATTACTGCCTGTATTAGACACCGAATAAATAGTACAGAGTAACGTGTTAAAATACTTTATACTATATTAATTAGACATTTTTTAAAAAAATAAATTATTTAAATAACTAAATAACTTTAATTTAAGTTATTTATTTATTAAAACATTTTCTTTCTATTTTTTTTTTTTTAATTACATCTCTGTTCTAGCATGCTTTTATTTATTTATGGATAAATAAATATCTTTGCATTGTGTATTATGAATATTTTTGGTCTATGAAAAATGTCTTGTGATGTTCCTTACAGTATTAATTAAATATTATTATAGTTTTATTAATATTTTGAATCCTTTAAATTTTAATTTTATTAAAGTTTCAGTAATTCTTTTTTTGTTTGTTTGATTTTTATATGTCTATATAGTTTTTAGTATTTTTTTCTATTTCGGTTTTAGTTATTTTAGTTAAACTACAAAAAAATATTTATATTAATTAAAAAAAAAATTATATTTATTATTTCTAGTAATTATTTTTTTTATGGTTTTATTTAAGTATAGTAACCCTGATTCCTCATTTGTAAATCATTTTGGTTAAAAACAAAACATTTTATGACTAAAAAAAAAAAAAAAAATCATTGAAAAATTCTTGACCAATCAGAGACAGCATCTGAGCTGCTAAGCCCTGCCTTTTTCCTGATTGCTTGTCATTGTGTTTTCGGCTAATATTATGAGCGTGTAATCATCGTGATGGTTTCCTCTGGTGTTTTAGACACGTGTGCAACACTGCGTGTGTTCGGTGGCGAGCGATCACTCCGTCGGCCTGCTCAGTCTGAGGGAGAGGAAGTGCATCATGTTGGCGTCCAGACATCTCTTCCCCATCCAGGTCATCAAGTGGAGGCCGTGTGACGATTATCTGGTGGTGGGCTGCTCCGATGGATCCGTCTATGTCTGGCAGATGGACACAGGTGAGCAGGGGTCAGAGGTCATTTAGGCCGTTTTTAGCGTTTAGCATTTTTAATTTATTTATACATAATATTATACATTTTTTTTATGTGTCATAACATTTGTCAGCCTTAATATAAATTAAATAAATACAATAAAATAAAATAAAATAAAAATGCATAAAATAAAACAATAATTTTGATTTTTTTTTTTATTATTATTATTTTTTATTTTAATTATTTTTTACATTTTCATCTAATGTTTGTATTTTATTTCAGCTTTTTTCAATTAACAAAAATGTTTTTTTTTTTTTTTTTTTTTTAACAATAGCAAAACTTTGTAAACATACTTAGAAATGAATTTCCGGACGTATACTGTTACCATGATGTAATGTTTTGGTCATATGGGCCTCAGCTAGTGATGATCACTGTGGAAGGAAGTACTTAAAGCTCTGTGTCTTATTTTGAGGAGGATATTTGCCTAATAATCATTTATTATCCACCTGTCTCACTGTGTCTGTGTGTCTGCGTCCCATTAGAGACACGACAGAGAGCTACTGAATCTCTGTCTCTCTCTCCTGCTGCATTAGACACATTAGTGTTTTATGTATCCACTTACAGCCGGGTATTATGGGAGCTGAGTAGAAGAGGAAGCACATACACACTCTCTCATAAGCTGCATCAGTGTTTGATGAGTGTAATGGATTTGTCTGGTGCTCATTTTGATGGGTGGATGGACAGATAGAGTGGCTGATGCATGCATAGACAGAGCAGAGTTATTTTACTATCATTAATATACTATTATATTTTTTGATTTGGTTTCATTTGTATTATATTTTATTTGTATATTGTTTATATGTATTTCTCTTTTTTTGGTTTTTTTTAGCAGTTCATTTTTTTTTTCATTTTAGCTCTAGTTTTAGTAATTTTAGTACTATTATTATTTTTTTATGTTTGTTATTTTTTCATATTTCATTTTATGATAACTTTTTAAAAGATTTTTTTTTCATTTTCTAAAAAGTTTTAGTAATTTTGTTACATTTTTCTCATTTCTATGAGTTTTAATTTTTTCATATTTCTGTTTAGCTTTTTTTGTTTTAATAATTTTAAAACTTAAAATGATTTAATTTAATTTCTAAAGTTTGTTTATATTTTGTTTTTAATCGTAATAATTTTGATTTTATTTTTTATTATTTAAATTCCTGTTTAGATTTTAATTAAATTTATATTCATATTTATTTCAGATTTAGTCATTTTAGAACTTAAACTTATTTATTTTTATTTTAATATTTTCAATTTTCAATTTAAATTAAGTTAAAATGTAGTCATTTTGTTGTGATGTCATTTTTATTTATGTATTTTAAATATGTCCATTTAGTTAATTTCATTTCAGTTTTAGTTATTTTAGCACTTTAAGTTACGTGAAAATTCTAGTTTTGTAAAAATTTTGTTTTAACTTTTACTTTTAGTAATTTATCGTAATTATTATTAAATAGTATTTTAACAGTAATTAATAGTAGTAAATGCTATATTAATAGTAAATTAAGTATTGAGTGTGTTGTTTATGAGTGTGTGTGTGTTTCAGGAGCACTGGACCGCTGTGTGATGGGTATAACGGCGGTGGAGATTCTGAACGCGTGCGACGAGGTCGTTCCTGCGGCTATGGACTCCCTCAATCACCCCGCGGTGAACCTGAAGCAGGCCATGACCCGCCGCAGTCTGGCCGCGCTCAAGAACATGGCCCAACACAAGCTCCAGACCCTCGCCACCAACCTGCTCGCGGCCGACAACGCCGACAAGGTGAGACGCCTTCATGCATTCA